>NC_085138.1:345259941-345559941 GCF_035046485.1 Aedes albopictus
ATACTAGACTATGTACCGTAAAAAGTTTCTGTCGAAGCAACATTTCGTAACTCTGCCCTGGAAAGATCGTATTGGCCAAGAGAAATGTGTTGCCGCGAGTTTAGAAATTATTCTAATATAGTGTGGCGACTTTCGCACCGGACATTTTAAATTGAAGTATTTTTTTTTTTCATTCAATAGCAGTTTGTTTTATTCTATTTTTGGTTTGCTTTCCGTGTGTCTTTCGATATGTATTTTTGTAACATATATCTAGTTGTCACTTACATTTAAAATCAGCAATCTTTACGACTTAGTCGAAGATCAAATTCTAAATAAAATCTAAATTATATTAACATATTAATATTGACATTGCTTGCGTTAGGGAAACTTCATTGTTGGTTCTTTTTTTATGCGGATTACTCCAGACATTACTGCTGAAGATTATTCCCAGAAGCTCTTCTGAAGGTATGCCATCTGGGGATGCCTTCAGTAATTCTTGTTGGGATTTGTCAAAGTATACCTGCTGGTGATTCTTCCAGAAATTCCTCCAGGCAATTCCTTTTGTGGATTCTTTCATATTATTTAATGGATTGCTTCTGGGGATTTTCCAGGAACATGGATTCCTAAAAGTGATGAATAAGGGATTCCTCCGATAGTTCTTTCTGGGGTTTAATCCAGGAATTCTAAGTTCCCTTTAGGTTTTTTTTCAAAAATTCTTGGAAGATTTCTAGAGAAAAAAATCCTGGAAAACTCCCATGAGGTACTCCAGGAGTAAGTACTTAAAACTCCAATAAAAAACACCTGAAGGATTCTCAGGAGAACTTCTGAACAATTCCCATAAGAAATCCTATAAGGACTTTTGGAAGCTCCTTGGATTCCTAGAAATAACTCATTAAGAACTCAGACCGACGATTACAAAGTTCAGCTTCCACCAGCTGACGAACGAAACAAAAAACCCACGACTTGATTTTACTGTCTCCAAAACCATGGCCATGCGTAGCACCTTTTTCCAACACAGCCTCCCGTATCGTTACAACTTGCGATTAGACCTGTGCGCCGACTATATTTTGCTTGGCAGAGGCGTCATCGGCGTCACGTCGGTGGCAGCTTTTGGCGGCGGCGGCGGTGGCGTGATCAAAATTTGACCATAATGTCAACATTGGGAAAGCAAATAAGTTGTCGTTACGCTCTAGAATTTGAGCTTTTTCATGACCATTGATGACATAAACTATTGCGTTCGAATGAACACCTTATTTTCTTTTTCATTTCTTTTCTGGCCCGTAACTGCGACCAGTGACCTATTCTTACATTACCCGTATCCTTAGTGTACCGTCGATGGGGGTGACAATGGGTCTGGGGGGTGAGATTGGGTCAAAACGGAGCAACATAAAATTTGAAATAGCTCATCAACTATCGCTAATTTATATTGAAAACTTTATATTATTCTAAAGAGGAGATGATCTTACACATCATGATGCAGAATAAGATGTTTAGCAATAATCGTTCTTTGGTAAATTTGTGGCTAAACTTATATGATGAAACTACTAGTAAATCACTCAGAAAAAAATTCTCCTTCACAATGTTTAACACAAGTACCTAACCATACATTTTCTTATAAGTGGTTAGCTGTAGGTATTACCTGGTTGATGCAATAAAAAAAGCGGGCTATCATTGCTCTTTTTATTTAAAAAATCATTATTTTCGACCCTATGTCTAAATATTAAGAATGGGGGTGAGATTGGGTCAAGCAAGTTATCAAGTGCACATAACCTTAACTAAAAAATAAACTTGTTATCCAGTCCCCATTTGTCGTTAGAATGGTGCCATGTTTACCGTATCTTAATAAAAGCACGCTTTCTTTCAAAAATATGTCGAGAAGAATCAAACGAGTGTGTTAATACGTTTAGTGCCTAAAATCATTTATAACAATACACCCATTCGTTTGGACAGCTCCTCTTATCATCAGCTAATCTATAGTGTACTGCAATATCGTAAGCTCACAAAATAGACTTAATAGCGTTCTTCTTCTCCACTCATTTTTGAAACTTCGAGGAAATATCGTGAAAGTACATGATCAGTTTATAGAGTTTATAACGGAGGGTTAAACATTTTTTATGCTGTATACTAAAACTATCATGTTTTTTTTTTACAATCATTCTTTCAATGCGCTCTCCCTCATTGTAATCTCCCCTCCACTCATGGAGGTTGAAACACTAAATGAGGATGAT
The DNA here is from genome assembly GCF_035046485.1 of Aedes albopictus. Taxonomy (NCBI): domain Eukaryota; kingdom Metazoa; phylum Arthropoda; class Insecta; order Diptera; family Culicidae; genus Aedes; species Aedes albopictus. Next base: position 345,262,149 of record NC_085138.1, read on the forward strand.
TATGATGGCTAGAAATGGTGATACAGGTTACAAACGTTATTAAATCAAATTTCAACCATTTTTTCGGTTGTATTAGCCCTTTTAGGTGGATTAATCATCTTTTAAAATTACCTAAGTTTTTATTCGTCATGATAACATTGTGTTTTAAGTAAGTTTACTAGATATGATTAATAAAATTAATTTATATTCTTAGATAGGTGATTTCGAATACTTTGACCCATTCTCACCCCCTCTAAGGGGTGAGATTGGGTCAATTTTCAATCATTTGTAGTTTAGTAGGCAATTCATATAACGTGATACTTTCTTGCTAAACTATCATTACCACATAGGAGAGTATACATACCAAATAAAAAGTTATTCCGACTTCAATTGCATTTGTTATTTAACAAACAATCTTTGAGTATCCTTTTTTGACCCATTCTCACCCCCAACGACGGTAGTGCATGTTGTACATTGCTAATGAAGGACAATACAATATCAGTTTTGTTACAGTTTTTGTTTTGTTTTCTTAGAACCTTCAGAAGCTATCAAATTTGATAATAAGGTCGCACTATTTACTCTAAGGTATTCCCGAATGATTTCAAAGAGGAATCTCAGAAGGAATCCACGAAGAAACTTCTGGACTAATCTCTTCAGGAATTGATGTATGAAACCCTAAAGGAACTTCTCCAGGAATCTCTGTTTGTTCAAGAATCTCTCTTAGAAACATCTAATGAAATCTCATATTAGAATTTTCGAGTAATTTCAGAAGGAATTCCAGGAGGAAACCCCGAAGTAATTCTAGTGTGAATTCCATGAGGAATCTCTGAATAAATTCGAATCACCAAAGGAATTCCAAGAGGGAACGCCTAAGTAAATCCAGGAGGAATCTCCAAAGATATTCTACGAGGAGTTCCCGTAAAATTTCAGGAGAAATCCCATAAGATATTACAGGAGGAATCCTCGATGGAAGTCCAGAAGAAATTCTAGAGGGAATTTTCGAATTAATTTCAGGAGAAATCCTCTAAGTAAATTCAGTAGAAATCTCTGTAGAAATCCCAGGGGGAACCTCAGCTGAACGAATTCTGGGGGAGAATCCCCGGAGGAATTCGAAACGGAATACTTGAAGGGTTATTAAGAGGAAAGCCTAAAGGAATTCCAAGACGAATCCTCATGGGAAGTCCAGGAGAAATCCTCCAGAGGAATTCCAGAAGTAATCTCCGAAAGAATTCCTGGAGGAATCCCCGAAGGTAGTCCAGAAGGAAGCCTAAATGAAGTCCAGGAGGAATTTTATAAGGAATCCCCGAAGTAATTCCAGGAGAAATCTCCGAAGAAATTCTAAGAGGAATCACCAAAGAAATTCCAGGATAAAATTGCGAAGGAATTCCAGGAGGAATCCACTATGGAATATCAGGAGGTACCCCCGAAAGAATTTCAGGAGGAATCCTCGAAGGAAGTATAGGAGGAAACCCCGAAAGAAAATCTAGGAAGTATCACTGAAGAAATTCCAAGAGGAATGAATTCCCGAATGAATTTCAGGAGAAATTCCCGAAGGAATATCAGGAAGAATCCTCGAAGATAGTCCCGGCGAACCTCTGAAGGAAGTCCAGGAGGAATCTCCGAAGAAGGGTATCCTGATATCCTAAAGAAATTATTGAAGGAACTACAAGATTCCCTGAAGAAACTCCTGTAGGAATTCCTGAATGAGATTCTGGAGAAACTCCCTGATATAACTCCTGGAGACATCCACGAGTCTTTCTACAAAAATCTCAATCTTAATTTACAATCTGAAAAAAAAAAGAAATCCCACGAATGATCCCTGAAAGATTCGCTAGAGGAACTTCTCGAAGAATCCTCTAAGGATATCGTGAGGGAATCTTAGAAGGAACTCTTATATTGGAATCCCCGAATAAACTTCAGGGAGAATCCCTGAATTCTCCTGAAGGTATATTTTGGATTCTGTCATAAAATTCTCTGAAGAAACTTTTATGGGAGCCCCTGAAGAAGGAATCTCTGAAGAAATATCGCAAGAACCCCTGAAACTCCTGGAGGAATCTCTGAAGGAACTCCTGGGCTAATTTCTGTAAGAACTGTAGAATTTCTGAAGGAACTTCAGAAGGAATCCCTGCAGGAACTCCTAGATTATTTTCTAAGACCTTCTGCAGGAGTTCCTGAAGAAATTTCTTACGGAATTCTTAATGGATCTCCAGGAGTACTTTTGAATCCTCCTGAAAAAAGGATACCTGAGCGAACTCTTGTTAAATAGCTTAGGGAACTTCTGAAGGATTTCCGAATGAACACCTTGAGGCATTCCTGAATCCTCATGGAGCTATTGGGAAGATCCTTGAACGAACTCTTGGAGAGATCACCGAAGGAACTTCTGGAGAAATCGGAAAGAACTCCGGTAAGAATCTCTGAAAAATTTTCATGAGGCATCCCAAAGTAATTCCAAGAGGAATCCCTGAAGGAGTTTCAGTAGGGATTGTTCAAATAAGCAAATGATCGCTTGATATACAGATGTTATCCAGTTACTACATAACTAGAAGGATTTGCCAGTTCAATTCAGGAGGATTACCAATGGAATCCAGTAACAGTGTAATCCAGAAGGATTGCCAGTGAAATCCAGGAGGATTGCCAGTACAATCCAGGAGAATTGCCAGTGCAATCCAGGAGGATTGTCAGTGAAATCCAGGAAAATTTCCTATAATATTCAGGGGAATTGCCAGTTCAATCCAAGAGGATTGCCAGTTCAATGCAGGAGGATTGCAAATGCAATCCATGAGGAAAACTAATGCAATCCAGGAGGATTGCCAGTGCAATCCAGGAGGATTGTCAATGCAATCCAGAAGTATTGCTAGTGTAATCCAGGAGGAATGCTAGTACAATCCAGGATGATTTCCAGTGAAATCCAGTAGGATTGTCAGTGCAATCCAATAGGATTGTCAGTGCAATCCAGTTGGATTGTCAGTGCAATCCAGGATGATTGCCTGTGCAATCCAGGAGGATTTCCGGTGCAATCCAGGATAATTGCCAGTGCAATCCAGGTGTATTGTCAGTGCAATCCAAGAGGATTGCCAGTGAAATCCAGGAGAGTTGCCTGGAAAATCCAGGAGGATTGCCAACGCAATTCAGGGGAATTGCCAGTGCAATCCAGGATGATTGCCAGTGTAATCCAGAATGATTGCCAATGCAATCCAGATTGATTGCCAATGCAATTCAGGATGGTTGCCAGTGCAATTCAGGAGGATTGCCAGTGCAATTCAGGACGATTGCCAGTGCAATCCAGGAGGATTGCCAGTGCAATCCAGGAGGATTGCCAGTGCAATCCAGGAGGATTACCAGTGCAATCCAGGAGGATTGCCAGTGCAATCCAGGAGGATTGCCAGTGCAATCCAGGAGGATTGCCAGTGCAATCCAGGAGGATTGCCAGTGCAATCCAGGAGGATTGCCAGTGCAATCCAGGAGGATTGCCAGTGCAATCCAGGAGGATTGCCAGTGCAATCCAGGAGGATTGCCAGTGCAATCCAGGAGGATTGCCAGTGCAATCCAGGAGGATTGCCTGTGCAATCTAGGAGGATTGCCAGTGCAATCCAGGAGGATTGCCAGTGCAATCAAGGAGGATTGCCAGTGCAATCCAGGAGGATTGCCAGTGCAATCCAGGAGGATTGCCAGTGCAATCCAGGAGGATTGCCAGTGCAATCCAGGAGGATTGCCAGTGCAATCCAGGAGGATTGCCAGTGCAATCCAGGAGGATTGCCAGTGCAATCCAGGAGGATTGCCAGTGCAATCCAGGAGGATTGCCAGTGCAATCCAGGAGGATTGCCAGTGCAATCCAGGAGGATTGCCAGTGCAATCCAGGAGGATTGCCAGTGCAATCCAGGAGGATTGCCAGTGCAATCCAGGAGGATTGCCAATGAAATCCAGGAGGATTGCTAGTGCAATCCAAGAGGATTGCTAGTGAAATTTGGGGGAGTTGCCTGGAAAATCCAGGAGGATTGCCAATGCAATTCAGGGGAATTGCCAGTGCAATCCAGGATGATTGCCAGTGCAATCCAGAATGATTGCCAGTGCAATTCAGGATGATTGCCAGTGCAATTCAGGAGGATTGCCAGTGCAATTCAGGAGGATTGCTAGGGCAATCCAGGAGGATTGCCAGTGCAATCCAGGAGGATTGCCAGTGCAATCCAGGAGGATTACCAGTGCAATCCAGGAGGATTGCCAGTGCAATTCAGGAGGATTGCCAGTGCAATCCAGGAGGATTATTTCGATATAATATTTGGAATATTTTCTGTTGGAGGAAGCGCTTGTTTATGGAAGATGCAGCAAAATCCAACCAGTTGTCGACTACCCGACCCCGAAGACCGTTCAAAATGTTTGTCGCCTTCTTGGAATTCCTGCCGAACTTTGCGGAAATTACGACGCAAATAACCAACCAAATGGAAGCAAAAAAGTTCAGGAAACAAAATTTCTTATAATATCTAAAATTATTGGGAAAGATAGCACTTGAGCTTGATTGACCGCCCGTAGATGCTACTTCAGATCGCCAGACCAGCTACACTCACACAAGGAACCAATGCGATTATCTGCCGGGGACTAGCAGGCATCTTCATTGTGTGAGCGTTGGTGATCTTCTATTTTTAGACGGCAATGGCGCCTGCCACGTCAGGTTGCAGGTCAATAATGTGACGAAGGGAAGGAAGTGATGATTGCAATTGTTTGTATCCATATCAGACCGAATATACCTCTGCGTCTGCACAAACTCATGCGGATGTCGGAGAGTTGGTGGGATATGGTTGGTAAAGGGTTCACACATTGGTGCGTGGATGCCAGGCGTAAGGTGATAGATTAGTGCGATTATTAATCTAAAGATAATGCGGTACTTTTCGCAGGACTGCATAACTCGTAGGTGTTATCTGATGGATTGACTCTGTGCTGTGAAAGTTGGAAAGAAGAGAAACAGACATTTCAACCCGTTTCTGTTCTAGTGATGGCTATGGACATGTGAATATACATGAGTTGTATATCATGTTTTTTGTTGATAGATACGAATGTTGCATTCCATTTCTCGCTTCAACTGTCGGACCTAACTATTGACTCGCTGTTATTTCAAAGGCAAGCTTTTTCAGTACATTTTTTCATTGATCCGCCTTCAAGCAGCGCAGGTAGCAAGCTTTCGTAAAGCGGGTGCACTTTATGTACATACTCTACCTTTGGTTCTAGAAACCGACCCTCTAGTGAAGAATTGCATTCACATGAACTTCTATAGACAGACAGAGCCAGTGCTCTCTAGTAGAGCCGCGAGATAGGGGATTCTGAGGCTGGATAGTTTTATTCTATGTATTTCCACACTACGGAACTATGAGGATGGAGGTTGACGTATGAACGAATTGTCTAGGATGTGATCGTCTTTCTAGCTATTTAACAGGCTGATTTCGTAAATCTAGTTCATGACAGGTTGGATCTATGTAGAATCTATTTGGTCCGATCAAATGTAGTTTTTATTTGTTTTGGCTAAGTCGTCTAAATAAAGCGTTCAAACAAAATGCTGTATCGTAGTTTATGTACAATTTTTTGATATTTTTGTATCTGTGTCCATGATCGTCTTCAATGGAAAATGTATTGTCCCCGAAGTTCAAAATCTCATCTGAAATTCTTCACCGTCGTCAATGAATGTGACTGACTCTCATGAAGTTAACCTACAAATGAGTTCTTCTTCAAACTCTGCTTTGAATACTTACCGATGTAGTTCTTGCCGAACAGCTGCATTCCCATCACGGCAAAGATGAAGATGATAATGCAGAGCACAAACGTCAGATTACCTAACGCACCCATCGTTCGACCCATGATGGAAATGAGTAAGTTCAACGTCGGCCACGATTTCGCTAGTTTGAACACTCGAAGCTGTGGGTGTGTGTGTGGGTGAGTAGTTGGCACGCGCGGTTATGGGTTATTTTTTGTTCAGTGTGTAGGCAGCGATGGGGTTAGTTTTTAGTTTTGGTGGGTGTGTATGTGTGTTTGTAAAGTTGCGTATGATTATCGAGAGTTAGTATTATAAAAAGAGAGAAAGAGAGAAGAAAAAGAAGCATATCGGGTAAAATTTGTAAATTCATTCCGAGAGTGTGGGTTGCGTTAGATGAAAGGATCTGTTGGTAAATTTTTACAGTGTATTTTGGAGTCACTAAATCTAGAGGTCACTAATGGAGTTCACTAAAGAGGGCATCCTTTCATACAGCCGCAGTCGATCTCACTTTTCAGGCGTCTAATGTAGGAAAGCTATTATGTATTGTTAATTTGCATTGAAATTCGAATTTTGCGGTGGTTTCACTAATTGTCGCTATTTGCAGATTTACTTTTCTTAGTGGTTATAATGTAGCGCTACAGCGTTGAATATATCCGCTAGTTGTACAGTTTTGGGCAATGCATTCAGGCAAAAATTTCAAGCTACGATCCTTAAAACAGAGAATAAGAGAAAATTTGGTATCTGGTGGAAGAAGAAAAAGTACTTCGAGGGAAGAAAAACGAGTGAACTATATGTGGAGAAGGCCGCACAGCTGCTGGTCCCTGCCGTGGCGCTAACCTGTGTAATTCTTGCCGAACAGTTGCATTCCCATCACGGCGAAGATGAAGATGATGATACACAGGACGAAGGTCAGATTACCGAGAGCGCCCACCGTGCGGCCCATGATCGAGATCAGCAAGTTCAGCGTTGGCCACGACTTTGCCAGCTTGAACACTCTCAGCTGTGTGAGGAGGATGCGGAGGGGTTAGTATTTTATACGGGGGTTTGGCTGACTATGCGTTGACAATATCCGGAAAACGTTCTAATAAGCAAATGATCGTTTGATATATAGATGTTTTCTTGTTACTATATAACCAGGAAGATTTCCAGGGCAAAAAAGAAGGATTGACATTGAAATCCAGAAGGATTGTTAGTGTAATCCAGGAGAATTTCCAACCGGAATTGGAAACCGGTAAGAAAGACAGTGAAACCCAAGAGGATTTCCAGTGCAATCTAGGAGGATTGTCATTGAAAACCAGGAGGATTATCAGTACAATCCAGGAGGATTGCCAGTGCAATTCAGAAGGATTGCTAGTGCAATCCAGAAGGATTGCTAGTGCAATCCAGTGCAATTCAGTGCAATTCAGGAGGATTGCCAGTGCAATCTAGGAGGAATGCCAGTGCAGCAATCCAGGAGGATTGCCAGTGCAATCCAGGATGATTTCCAGTGAAATCCAGGAGGAATGCCAGTGCAATCAAGGAGGATTGACAGTGCAATCAAGAAGGATTGCCACTGCAATTCAGGAGGAGTGCCAGTGTAATCCAGGAGGATTTCCAGTGCAATCCTTGTGGATTACCAGTACAATCCAATGCAATTCAGTGCAATCCAGGAGGATTGCCAGTGCAATCCAGGAGGATTGCCAGTGCAATCTAGGAGGAATGCCAGTGCAGCAATCCAGGAGGATTGCCAGTGCAATCCAGGATGATTTCCAGTGAAATCCAGTGCAATCCAGGAGGTTTACCAGTGAAGTTTTGGAGGATTACTAGTGCAATCCAGGAGGATTACCAGTGCAATCCAGGAGGATTGCTAGTGCAATTCGGGAAGATTGCCAGTGCAAGCCAAGAGGAATAATTCCATGATTATGGATTTTTACAGGAATACATCTGTACATCAAACAGTATGGTATGTAGACGAGCTATCGATATTCTATTCTATCGATCAGGTCTAATCCTTTCGATGATCGTTTCAACGGATTACCTATCTTCCATTCACACAACAATCGGGAAGCACTATTGTCACGGATACTAACCTAAAAAGGACAAACTGCGGAATCCCACCTGCTCCCATCCCGCCCCGAGAGCCATACTTACCAAACGGAATGAACGTAATACTGACAATCCCTGAACACCTTCTAGGCCCAACTCCAGCAGCGACAGGGCCACGATGATGAAATCGAAAATGTTCCAGCCCTCTTGGAAGTAGTACTTGGGACTCATCGCTATCAGCTTCATCGTTGCTTCGATCGCGAAGGTCGCCGTGAAAAACTGTAACACAATCACAGAGATATTGGAACGATTCGAGATGGGTCATCAGGGGGGTTATCGAAAGGACCCTTGCTCCCCCCGCGTCGGCTACTCACATAGTTACCACTCTTGAGGGCCCGCTCCATGTCCGGGTCCATATCGTGGTGATCCAGGGCCATGAACAGCGTGTTGACCACGATGCACAGGGTGATGAACAGCTCGACGAACGGGTCGAAAACGATGAATGAAACCCACTCCTGGAACTTGAGCCACACCCAGCAGCAGTCCCACACGCAGAAGATGTCGATCATCCGCATCGCGAACTCCAGGGCCTTGTCCTTGAACGTTGGACCGTCCTCGTCGTCGTCCTCTGTGGGGAAGTAGTAAACAGAGACTGAAAAACAGAGAGCCACAGCCACGAGCGCCGTTGGGAGTAGTAGTAGTAGTAGCGGTAGTAGCAGTAGTAGTAGTGCACCACCACCATGACGTACACACCCGGATGGGCCCCCAGAAACGAATATGAAACGGAGAGAAGAAAGAGGAAGAGAAACGGAAAAGAACCGGGATGGCCCCGAATTAGTGCTGGCGAGTTTGACTCAACTTCCTTGGTTTTGGTTTTAGTATTCTTTTGTTGGACATCGGTAATTCTTGCTTGGTTTGTGGCTGGCGTCGGTACCGTCCGTTTATGACGGCGTTGCAATCGGCAACGTGTTTCAATTTCAAGTGTTGTTCCAAAGAGAGGGGAAGAAGTACATTGGTTACTGCGGGAATTGATTCAAATCGAGAGTATTCGAGTGAGTGAGTTTGTTTTGAGTGTACTTTAGAGCTGATTGAGTCTCCTGTCCTGTGATTCTGGCTGTAAACGCACTAATCTATTCTAATGTTTCTATTCTATGCTCGCTAGGGTTAACTGTGAAAAAGCTGCTTTTGTGTAATTGCGAATTCTATCAAAAAAAGCCTTTTAGTGAGCCAGTGTGCCAAAAGCTTGGAGAATATGCGAAGGATCCTGTCGTAGATGAGAAAGTAGTGTTTATCTGTGACAGTATTTATAAAATGTACATAACTAAAGAAGTGGCTTATTTCATCTACCATAGGATCCTTGAACTGATGCATTTAGTTACAAGAGCTCTGACCGTCTGATTTGTACCACATTTTTGCAATCCCCTTACGATGATTTACGTCTTTGCCTTTAGGTCGCTGAACTCCAAAGCAATAGACTAATGTCGAATTCGTTTATTCCCGACGGTACACTGCACCGGTGTAGCAATTGACACCGGATAAACGAACGGTTTCGGTGCAAGTTTTTGACAGCTTTTGATGGTGTTAGTGAGAGCGGCAATTAAAATAATGGAGGATAGATAAGCAAAACAAAAGTTTCCATGACTTCCGCTGGTTGCACAAAATGTTGTGGCTTATCTCAAGTTCAAGAAATAATAGTTTCAAAAGTTTTTAACAATTAATTTGAATATGTATAGGAAGATAAATCAAAAATTAGGATTGATGAAACTTGTGAACTCCTTTTTTCCAAATTTTAATACTTTACGATCATCTTTAAACTTCCATAACTAGCTGTCCTGGCAAACTTGGTCTTGCCGGTGGTTTGACAACTATTGAGATCATTTTTCACCGTTCTCTAGATTACTGACAAAAGCACAAAACTGAACCTTTATCAAACAATTTTCGTTCATTAATAGTTTGAGCATAAAATTGAAAAATTCTGTGCTTTTATGAAATATGTGTTTTCTTTTTTATCACTGGAAACATGAAAAAAAAACTAAAGAAAGGAAGAGCGATCTTCAGTTTTATTCAAGGTTTTATTGTATATGGATGAAAGTATAATTTTCATTATACTCGAAAATTCAATATTTTTAAATAGAGGAAGTTTGGAAGCCGTAAGGCGAAACCTTCTTTATGTAATTGAACAAAAAAAATACTTCAGTAGCTTTTATCAACTATTATTTATTTTGGACAAACACTTTACAAATTGATTCTGAATTTTTCAAACTCAAGAGATGTCTGAGGGAAAATACCTTTTATAAAACAATGATTATTCATAAATCCCGACACATCTCGATAATCCCATTCAGCAAAAATTTGAAACATTGAAGATCGCCGCAGTGGCCAACAATCTGGTTTAAAACAAAACGTAAAGAAATAATGCAGTAAACTCACAATATCTCAAAATAAATCAATATCGAAGAAAACTGTTTATCTATTGCCGAAGTTAAAACCATCATTCCTATATCATTCATACCAAAACAAAACCACGATACAAGTTCAGCGATATGCATGTATTGGTAAACTAGCTTTATACCTGCTACACCGAGCTCAACCTGGGTGTAGTATTTTCTTGCACCGGTGCCAATCGAGTGTCAAAACAGAACAGTACCTGCGAATAAACGAACGGTTTCGGTGCAAGTTTGCTACACCCGGTGGCAAAGCGGTGCAGGCGGTGCAAATAAACGAATTCGACATAAATTACTACGGCTGGTACGACAAAATGACTCACTTGGCGCTGTTCATAAACTACGTAGACTTTTTTCAGGCCATTTCAGACCCCCCCTCCCCCTCATAGACTTTTGTTCATACAAAATTTTCGAAATTTGTATGGAGCGTAGACTTTGGCTAGAACCCCCCCTCCCCCCATAAGAGTCTACGTAGTTTATGGACAGGCCCCTTGTAATTAATTTGGAAAGTGGTCTTTGTAAATCTTCGCCTTAATGTGTTTCAACTGGATAATGCCAGTGGGTTAAGATTGATCGACAGCTGTCTTGGGCGCCTTTATAAACACAGAACATAATAAGGGAGCGTCCATAAATTACATCACGCTCTTAGGGGGAGGGGGGTTCAGCAAAGTGTGACGACCCATACAAAAATTTCAGAGGTCCCATACAAAAAGTGTGTCATAGGGGGAGGGGGGTTGTTGAAAAAGATCAATTTTTGCGTGACGTAATTTATAATCCTTCTCTAAATGAAACAAAGAAGTACTGTCTGCATTTTTTGAAAGTTACAAGGTTCTCAATATCTTTCTTAACTTGATGTTTTCATTACCACCATGAATTACGCAAATATATTCGTGCAGATTACTTTTTCTACCGCTGTATCCCAAGTAACATTTCTAAGCCAAAAATACTTCTAGAGTTCCCTAAAACTATTATACAACTGAAATAACATAGAATTGGTTTTATCACGGTTGCAAAAACCTCCTCAAAACTAGTTGTTCTTAAAAATTTTGCTAAGGATGTACCATTTTCATGAAAACCATTTCACCGAAAACAAAGCAAAGCAAAGCAAAGCAAAGATAACCGTACACATCGTAGTTGCTACTCCGTGATTGACCAGAACAATCGAAGTTGCACAGAGAGCCTATGAATGTGAAAGCTTGGGACTAGCTAACCATTCTCAATGTGCACAATTCGAGAGTTCAGCTATTTAAAGTCAATAACGGCGCTGGCCACGTCCTTACGGTCATCAGGAAAGGGAAGGAATGTTAGTTCGACAACCGTTGCTACTAGAAACCGTGGAATCCACAGCATCCCCACAGTTGTCACGGGAAGGAATGGTGGTTAGTAGGGTAGGGTAAGGTGTGGATCTAGGAGCCACCTCTGTTAGGTGATATGATCCACTAGTTATATGGAAATACACGTCGCGGTCTTCATCACGATTATGATTTATTTGATCACGATGACCACTGATCCCGGATTTCGTGCTCGCGTTTCCATCGCCCTACCGTGGAAACCGACTGATCTACGATTATTGTAGCGCGATTCTGAACCCGGATTTTTCACTCGCACTTCCATTGCCCTATCGAGAAAACCGACTGACCAACGAATATTGTAGCGCGATTCTGATCCCGGATTTTTCACTCGCACCCCCATCACTCTTACCTGAAAATTGTCAGCCATTCGAAAATTCTCAAGCTAATCTGATTCCGCATTCCACACTATCGCTTGCATGGCTCTACCGAGAAAACCGACTGACCAACGAATATTGTAGCGCGATTCTGATCCCGGATTTTTCACTCGCACTTCCATCGCCCTATCGAGAAAACCGACTGACCTGAAAACCATTTCACCGAAAACAGTTAACAAAATCCTGGAAATCATTTCTAGCCCATCCGTTTCAGGCCCGTTAGTATAGCAGTTTTTGGTCCATTTTGAGGGGAACTTGGCAATTTTGGAGTCAAAAACTTGGCCCGAAAGTCTTTTGTACCGATACCATAACAAAACTATCAAACCATTTATCATAAGGCGTCAATCGACTTCATTGCAGGCAGTCATACTCGGGTCGTAAGTTCTGAAAAGACCTGATCCGTCTATTTAGTTATGAGTCTTGGAATTCTGGGAGCTTCAACTTCGCAGTGGCTTAATTTCCCCAACAGGGGAGAAAAAAAAAGCCATCAGTACTCTTGAAGAAATTTTCGAATGGAATGCCTAAAGATCATTTGGTAGAATTTTCAATGGAACTTCTGGAGGAATTCTCTAAGAACCCGCTAAAGGAATCTTTTGGAGAAATTGCTGAAGGAACTCGTGAGGGGTTTTCAAAAAAAAAAACCCCTGGAGGAATCCTGAAAGTGAGCCATGGCTAAATTTCTGAGGGAACATCTTGGGGAACATTGATTTCAAAGAAGAAATCTTGGAGAACTTCCAGATGAACGCCCTTAAGAATTACATGAGAGAATTTTTTCTGGTATTCCTCCTGCTATATATCGTATCATATTTTGCAGGAAGTGTTTCATACAGGACTACTGGAGAAATTGTCGGAAAAACTTTTAGAGGAAATCTCAAAGAAAATCTCAAAAGCTCAACAAACTTTTGGAGGAATTTCGGTGGAATTCTAGAAGAACTTTCAAAGAAATCCCTGGAGAAATTACCGAAAGAATTCCTGGAAAAAATCTAAAAAAAAAAATCCCGAACCAAGTCATGGAGGGAATCTTGATGGAACTTCCGGAATCCTGAGGAACTCTCTTAGAAACCCCTGGAGAAATTCCTGAAGAAAAAGATTCTGAAAGAACTCTTAAAAGTTTTCCAAAAGAACTCCACGATGAATTCTCGAAGAAGTTCCTGGAAGAATTCCCGAAGGAACTCTTGGAGAAATACCTAAAAGAGCTCCTGAAGAATTCTCAATGTAATTCCTGTGGAAATTTCCATAGGTACTCAAAGCAAACATTCCGAATGGTCTTCCGGAGAAGTTCCAAAAATTTACGGTACTTTTGAGAATTTGACTGATATGTATAGTTGGAGCCAGTGCTGAAAAATTCATTTCGTCATATCTAAATCCAATAACCTACAGCTCATTTTAGAAGCTGAACCTGAGAATATGGTATATGAAAAACTTGTGCGGCTAGACCAGTTCTGCAAGGAAGTCACAGAAAAACCACTACTTTTCCAATATTTAGGGTAAATGTCACGGACTACCTTCGAAAAATCCCAATGATATTCACGGTGAATATCATTTGGTATTTTTTAAAGGTACTCCGTGACATTTACATCAAATATTCGAAAAATATCGGTTTTTCCGTGACTTTCTTGCAGAACTGGTCTGGCCGCACAAGTTTTTCATATACCATATTCTCAGGTTCAGCTTCTAAAATGAGCTGTAAGTGGTTGAATTTAGATATGACGAAATGAATTTGTCAGCACTGGTTGGAGCTACTTGTATCGGCGCTGCAGTCATGGGGATTCAGAACATCGGGACACAGAGTCAAAGTCACAGAGTCAGAGTCAAAACATCGGCACACATCTAAAACAGTTGTTTTGATTCCCCAAAACTGCAGCACCGATACAAAAAGCTGAAATTCCAAGAAAACTCTCACATTGACCCCAGTAGAAGGTCTCGGCGAAATCCCAGGAACAGTTTTAGAATATATTCCTGAAAAAAAAATTCTAAAAAAAAAGCTTATGAAAAATGCCTAAAGAAACTCATGGAGATACTCTCAAAAGAACTCCTGAAGATTTTTTATGGTGAAATTCCTGACGAAACTTCTGGATGGTTCATCTAAGAAACTCTTGGAGAAATTGTCAAATAAGAGAGTTTTCATCAGATAAGATGATGCTAAACATTAGCATAAAATTTCAGGCGGTTTAAGACATATCACTGAATATTTCAGATGTCCCAGAAACGCTTCAGAAGTTTACAAGGGGTTTTAGGGGCGCTCAGGGTTTTCAGATGTGTTTCAGAATGTTTCAGCGAGATTCAGGGGAGATCCATGTGGGTTCAGGCATGTTTCAGGGTATTCAAGTGGGTTTCACGGGGTTTCAAGAGCTTTTAAGGGTGTCCCAAGGGGTTTCAAGGACGATCCAGAGTGTTCCAGCGGCTTTTAAGAGCACTACAAGGGTTTTCAAGGGTTTCTGGGGCGTTCCAGGGAGATGCAGGAACAATCCATGGAGTTTCAGTGGCGACCAATGGGGCTTCAGGGACGTTACAGGATATTTCAGCGACTTTCAGGAGCATTCTAGGGGGTTTCAAGGGATTTCAGTGAGATTCAGGGGTGTTCTGGGGGGTTACAGGGATGTTCCAGGGTATTTCAGTGGGTTTCAGGAGCCTTAAAAAGGTTTTCAAGGGGTCGCAGTGGCATTCCATGGGGTTGCAGGCGGGTTAAGGGGCGTTCCTGGAATGCCCAGAGGTTTTAGGGCGTTTGAAGGACGTTTCAAAGTGGTACAGTAGGTTCATTGGGCTTCGGGGACGTTTTAGGGCGTTCCAGCGAGTTTCATGAGCGTTCCAGGGGTTTTAAAGGGGTTTCAGTGGCATCCCAGAAAGTTTCTATGGGGATTTAAGGGGTTCCATGAGATTTCAGGGGTGCAGCACGGGTATTCCGGGAACATTCAATGGGGTTTAAAGGGGCTTCAAGTGCATTCCAGGAAGTTCCCATATAGATTCAAGGGGTTTCAGGATTGTTCCATGAGCTTTCGGGGGACAAAGAAGCGTTGGAGAAAATCCTTTAGGATTTCTTAGACGAGTTCCCACATGAATTCCAGGAGTAATTTTCAAAGAAACTTCTGTAGAAACTTCCGATGGAAATTTCCGTGAGAGTTTTTGCTGGAATTCACGAAGAAAGCTCCTGAAAGAATTTCATGGTATACTACTGGAGGATCTCACGAGAGAATTACTGGAGGCATTTTCGAACGAACTCCTGAAGCATTTTCTGAAACAACTCTTGAATAAATTCCTAACTATACTTATGAGGGAATCGTTAAAAAAAAATCTTGGAGGGAGCTTATATGACACTTTTAACCCTCGAGCAGTCGCGTCTTCGGCCACCCTCAGCGACACCACGCACACGCTGTATATCACAAGCGAGCTTTTTCCATGGTGCGTGTACTGAGTACACGACGCGACCGCTCCCGGGTTAAAAGACACTACATAGACTTTAACCAGAGGTTGACTGAACATCGGACAACACACGAAGCACGGGGATTTTTTCGTTTGACGAAATCCCAGACTCCAAGGCTTACGATACACCTGGACGACTTTCGCCACTAACAGCATGGCTGCGAAGCGCACTCCTAGAGAATGCTGTAAAATAAATTACCGAGGTTTGTAGATATTCTCGAAGAAACCACTGAATTTTCGAACATTATACTGAAGAAATTCCCAATAGAATTATTTGAGAAAATCTCCTTATTTTGTTTAGACGAATTTTCCAATGAATTTCTGGTGAAATTCCCAAAAGAAAAACTCTTGAAGTAATTTCCGTAAGAGCTTCTGGAGGATTTCTCGAAAAAGCTCCTACTATTGGAAGAATTTATGATTGTTATTTTGGAGGAATTACTATTATATCCTTGGACAAATTCTCGAAGGAACTCCAGGAGGGTTTCATCAAGAAATTCGTGAAGGAAGCCATGAAGGAACTCCTGAAGAAACTTCTTGAGGAAGACGCGAAGGAACTCCTGGAGAAATTCTCAAAGAAACTTTTTTAGAATTTGTCAAATAAAACCATAGAGAATTCTAGGCTGAAGTACTGCAGGAACAATCAAGGATTTCCTGGAGTATTTTTTCAACCATCTCTATGAGTCCGGATGAACTTCTTGAAGTATTTCCGATATAACTACCGGAGGAACAAGTCACTGAAGCGAGTGAATACTCGAAGGATTTTTGAAAGGAATCATTGAATGGAAGTGTTTGCCAAACAGCTGGAAGTGCCTTTGTGTTCTTCAGGAGTAACATCAGCAGGGATCTCAAGCAGAGTTGCTGAAACTCCGGACGTCGATGCTTGCGGTGAGGCAAGAACAAGGTGGGAACAACAGACCGGTGAAACAGAGGGAACCGAAGCCTACCCAGCCAGACATTCCAGAAGATGGCTGGGAGGAATGGATCTACGAGTGCTGGACACCACGCGCATGGGCGTCTGGCAGAGGAAGTCGTTGACGAAGGAGTAGAGGTAAGAGTTCTCACAGCTAAAGCAGCATTTCAGTGTTAAAACCGGAACGAGATCTGTGGCAATAATGCGAGTCGCAAGTGGCCGTCTTGGCCATTCGGTTGCAGGAAAGCTCTTTAGGAACACATGTGGCCTTGATTTAGAAACATGCGGTGGATGCCAATGCATCTGTTAAAATAGGGAAGCTCTAGGTGCGTATAGATTGACGTGCTTGCTCAACATCTACCAGCCGCCGGAGGCTTGTTTCAGGTGTTTAGAACTGGGGTCTGGGTGTTAATTGTGTACCTTCCGGCAGTCGCCCGGTTGACCACCACCGTCAGCACCACGCTAATGCTTAGTACAAAAAGCGAGGTTTTTTCAACGTGTTGTACAAAATACAAAAGCGCGATCGGTCGAGGGTTAAAGACCCAAACCCAAACGTTCCTAATGTTTGATTTTTTCCTTGAAGAGAACAGGAAACACTCGACGGGATTTCCAAAGTGCTTATAATTTCAGAGAGCCTCAACTGGTAAATCACTCTACAAGTACCGCAGTTAAACCTGAAGCTGTAAATTAGCTGTAAAAATGGCGGCAATACCCAGTCCACGAGTTGCAATTCTTGTCCAACATCAAACGTGGGTTTCTTGGTCGCCGAGGTAAATTGGGTCTTCTGTAGACATCGTCAACTCCTCGCTGATCGGTACACCGCGACGCCAGTTTATACACATGAAGGACTGTTTGAAGACTGTATGACGACTACAACAAAAGCAGGCAGTGAGTGGAGGCATGGACGATCTGGCCAAGCCCTCGCAGATGGAAGACAACGTACACCAATGATCCATTCAACACCAACATACTTCAGCATCATTTGCTATCGAGCGCACTAGTGGGATTGAGTCCGGCGATCATCGGAGGAGACTTTAAAGCCTGGGCGGTCGAGTAGGGTAGTCGCTTGTCTAACGTGAGAGACTGGGCTCTTCTTAAAGCTGTGGCTAAACTGAACGTGGATGTCGCGAACGTAGGCTACAAAAAAAAAAAACTACAGTAGGAATGCCTTTCATCCATGTGATCTACTGGAGACCGGGTCTAAACCCTAGCTCAGACTGGAGGGTAGACGATGGGTATACGACCAGTGACCACCTGGCGATTCGATACAGGGTGGAACACGGAGGAAGACGGAGGCAGCTGAGGTTCATTAATAGCCAGAGGCATTGGCGTAACTAGAGGGGGGGGCCAGGGGGGCCAGGCCCCCCCCAGAATCCGCCAGGCCCCCCCCAGAAATTTTTCATGACTTTATATATGGAAATTAGAAAAAATCTGAAAACCACTGTCGTGGTGACAAACATAGATCTATATTCTCAATTTAGTTGAAAATCGGAGTTTTCTACTAGCGAAGTTGGATTTTTCTCCAAATCCGTGCGTCGGACCTAACTTCGGAAGTGGTGCACGGATTTGGAGAAAAATCCAACTTCGCTAGTCGAAAATTCCGGATTTCAACTGCACGTACAGTAATAGAAATTTATTTGGCATAATATGTGTTTGAATTGACAGTTATTGGAGACAATTCTCAACTTGTCACTCTTTACAAGATCATTGTCCAAAATAGTCTATGTTATTAGTTAGTTTTGTTTGAAAATATTATATAATCATAATTGTATAAAAAGCAGTACTTTGTACATCTTCTTTTTTAAATGGCTGAGAAATTAAATCTAAATGATAATTTCCAGAAACTCCTGGATGGGTATCTTTAAGAATCTTTGAATTTTCTAGCAGCATTACTGCAAAATATGGTTAAGTGCTTCTTTATGGAAATCAAGTATCATGTGGGAAAAAACTCTGGTTGAATTTGCAATGGAATTCCAGCCAAACTTTGTGAATTCCTAATGAGAATAGATGTACGTAGCTGAAGCGTAAACGCGAGTGTATTCATTAAAACCATGCTGGAGGTGATTTCTAGTCGGTCACTATTAATTTCTTTTATTTCGTGAGCCAGGGGTATTTTTGCGTCTATCAAACAACGCACCAATTCAAATGGTCATTGAGGAAGTTTTAATATATTTAAAAGCTGGTGCTGCAAGATGTAATCGTAAGTTTGAAGGTATTCATGGTTGGACTTGTAAAAGACTTGGTATTCATAAGATAATTGTGAAAGAATTCCTGGATGACTTCTTGGAGAATTTCTTGGCGTCTATTAATGGGTGGAATGATTCGATCAGTGGAATAAGAAAGAATACCGAATTTACAGAGCGATATAAAATAGACTTTAATAGAACAGATTAAAACGTGTTGTCTTTGAATCATAGTTTTTACTTATACTAAAGTATCTGTCATTGCTGACAGATGAATGCAGAGGGGTTCGTCGATGAGGTCGAAGAAGTAGGACTACGGGATTGTCCACCTCAATATCTATGTCCCTCTAAAGAGAGAAATTTCGGGAGAAATCATTACAAGAATTCTCGGAGCAATACCTATAAGAATCTCTGGAGAAATTTGTGAAAGTATACCTGGAGGAATCCCTGGATGAATTCCTGGAGGAATCCGAAAAGCAATTATGCTAGTAATTTCAGGAAAAAAAATCTGAAGAATCCGCATCAGAAATCCCTTTAGAAATTACTAGAAATTTTTTTAGATGAATCCTTGGAGGAATTTCTGGATGCATTTCTGGAGGAATCCTTAGAGAAATTCTTCAAGAAATCACAGGAGGAGTTCCTAGATGTATTTCTGGAGGATATCCGGGAGAACCTTCTGGAAAAATTCCATGCGGAATCTCTGGAAAAGTTCCTGGACTAATGCCTGGAGCATTAGGGGATTTTTTTATTATCGTACAAATTGGTATAAAGTTTCTGAAGGTTAATGAAATTAGGTAGGGATCATATATATTTGAAAAACTAAATTGAAAAAAATCAGGGTCGCTTAATTTTCCGGAAAATTCCAGTGAAAATCAAACATTTTCCACAAACACCACCTACTTTAAAAAATCATAGAACGAAGCATCATAGGCACATTTTTTTGTGAAATCATAAGCAAATTTTCTCAGCAATTCCAAAATGGATTTCTGGAGGAAATCCTACAAAATTTTTTGGACAAATTCCTGGCGGATTCCCTGGAAAAAATAATGTATTGATTGATAGATTTGTCTTTTTTAAAGAGACTTTCAGTCCTTGGCTCCAAAGTTAATGGATAAATTTCTGAAGGAGGCATCCCTGGAGAAGTTCCTGGAGCAATGCCTGGAGCATTAGAGAAATTTCTGATGGAATTCCAAGATAAATTTCTAGAAGAATTTCCAGAGGAATTTCTGGAGGAATTCCAGGAGGATTTCTTGGAGGAATCTCACGGAGGAATCCCTGCAGGAATTTCCGGTATATTCTTGGAGGAATATCTGGTGGAATTTCTAGAAGAACCTGTGAAATAACTCCTGGACGGATTTCTAGAGGAATCCCTGGAGTTGAAATTCATGGATTTATTCCTAGAGGAAACCTGAAAGAATTTCCGGAGGAATCCCTTGGAAAAAATCCAATTTCCTGAAGAATTTCCTGAAAGAATATCGGAAGCAATCTCTAAAGGATTTCCTGCAGAAATTCCTGGAGGAATGCTGTAGGAATTTCCGAAGAAATTCCGGGAGGGATTCCTGGACCAATATCTGAAGAAATTCCTGTAGGAATTTCTGAAGAAATACCTACGGTAAATCTTGGTGGAATTTCTTGAGGAGCACTGCGGTAGTAATTTCTGAGGAATTCCAAGAGGAATTCCTGAAGGAATTCCTATATGAATTCCTGAAGGACTTTCTGAAGGAATTCCTGGAGTATTTCCGAAGAAACCTCATAAGGAATTCCCGCAAAATTTCTTAGAGAAATTTCTACAAAAATTCTTGAAAGAATCCCTGGAGATATTCTTGGAAAGAACCCTGGAGAAATCCTTGAAACAAATTTCTGGAGGAACCTTAGGCGGGATTCCTGGAGGAACTTCCGGACAAGTTCCAGGTGGAATTTCAGGAGGAATTTCTGGACAAATCTTTATAGGAAATCTTGGGGAAATCCCATGGAGCTATTCATGGATGAATTCCAGGAGGAATCCCTTAATCAATTCTTTGAGGAATCCTTCAATGAATTCCTGGAAGAATCTCTAGAGGAATTCTGGAAGGAATCCATGGAGAAATTTCTGAATATTTTCTTAGACAAATTCCTAAAGAAATTCCTAGAGAAATTCCTAGAGGAATTCTGAGAGGAATTTCTGATGGAGTTCCAGGAATTTCTGGAGGACTTACAGGAGCAATTTCAGAAGGAATTTCTGGAAGAATTACTGGAGAAATCATCGGAGGAATTTCTGGAGGAATCCATGAAATAATTCCTGGAGGAATGTGAAGAGGAAACCGCGGAGAAGAAATTCCTGGATTAATTCTTGGGGGAAACCCTGGAAGGATTTCTGGAGGAATTCCTGGAACAATTCCTGAAGGAATTGCTGTACGAATTTCCGAAGAAATTCCTGGAGGAATTCCTGGATCCATTCCTGAATAAATTACCGAAAGTATTCCTGAAGAAATACCTGGGGTATTTTTTGGTGAAATTCGTGGTAGAACTCCTGGAGGAGTCCCTGGAGAAATCCTGGAAGAATGCCAGGAGGAATACCTAGAATAATTCTTGAATAAATTCCAGAAAGAATTTGTGGGGAAATTTTTAAAAGAATCCCTTGAGGATTTCCTGGAGGATTCCTGAAAAAATATTTGAAGGAATTCCTAGAGATATCTATGGAGGAAATCATTCAGGAATCCCAGGAAGAATTATTGGAATATTTCTTGGATAAACTCCAGGAAGAATTCTTGGGGTAATTTCTAAATGAATCCCTGGAGGATTTTCTAGATAAATTCTTGGAGATATTGCGGTAGTAATTTCTGAAGGAATCCTGGATTAATGCCTGGAGGAATCCCTATAGAAATCTCTGGAGGAATACCTGGAGTAACCCCTGGATAAATTCCTGGAGGCATGCCTGTATCAATTCCTGGAGGAATCTCACGAGAAATTCCGTAAGAAAACCCTGGAGGATACCCTGGGGAATTTCTTTGAAAAATCCCTGGAGAAATACCTGGACTAATGCCTGGAGTAATCTCTGGATACATTTGTAGATGAGTTCCTGGTGGAGTTTTCAGAAGAATTCTGGGAGCAATCTAGTGGAGTTTGGAGTTTTTAGAAGAACTCCCGAAGCAATCTCTAGATGAATTACTGGAGAAATCCCGGAATGAGTCCATGGAGAAACTCCCAGGAGAAATTTCTAAAGAAACCTCTTGAAAAATTCCCAGAGGAATCCTTAGAGAAATTTCTAGAGAAATCCTTGGAAGAATCCCTGGGAAAATTCTTTGAAAAATCCCTGGAGGAATCCCTGAAGCAATTTCTGGAGAAACCTCAGGAGGAATGCCAGGAAAGTTCTGGACAAATTCCTGCAGGAAGTTCTGGATAAATTCCTTGCGGAATCCCAGGAAGAATTCCTGGATTAATCTGCATAGGAATTTTTGTGGAAATTCCTTGGAACTATCCCTGGAAGAATTCTTGAATGAATTCCTGGAGGAATCTCGAGAGAAATTCTGGAAGCAGTTAATGGAGGAATTTCTGAAATTTCTGAAGAAATTCCAAGAGAAATTTCTGAAGAAAATCCAAGAGAAATTTCTAGATGAATCCCCAGAGGAAGTTTTGGAGGAATTCCTGAAGGAATTGCGGTGGTAATTTCTGAAGGAATTCCTATAGGAGTTCCTGGATCAATTCCTGGAGGACTTTCTGAAGGGATTCTTGGGGTAATACTTAAGTTACCTCTTGAGGAATTCCTGGAGGCATCCTTAGAGGAATGTCTAGAGAATTACTTGGAAGAATCCCTGGGGGAATTCTTGCAAAAAAAAACCTGGAGGAATCCCTGAGACAATTTCTGGGAGAACCTCAGGAGGAATTCGTAGACAAATCTCTATAGGAAATCTTGGGGAAAATCCGTGGAACTATTCATGGAAGAACTGCAGGAGGAATCCCTAAATGAATATCTTGAGAATCCCTGAATGAATTCCTGGAAGAATCTCTAGAGGAATTCTGGAAGGAATCCATGGAAAAATTTCTGAAGGAATTCCTGGAGAAATTTTTAGAGGAATTCAGAAAGGAATTTCTGGTGGAGTTCCAGGAGGATTTTCTGAAGGAATTACTGCAGGAATCATCGGTGGAATTCCTGGAGGGATCCATGAAATAAATCCTGGAGGAATGTGCAGAGGAAACCCTAGAGAAGAAATTCCTGGAAGAATTTTCGGAGGAATTCATGGAAGAATTCCTGGATCCAAACTTGAATAAATTCCTGGAGTAATTCCTGAGGAAATACCTGGGGTAATACCTGGAGAAATTCTTGGTAGAACTCTTGCAGAAGTCTCCGGAGAAATGCGTGAATGAAATCCTAGAGGCATGCCAGGAGGAATACCTGGAATAATTCTTGAAAAAAATCCGAGAGGAATTTCCGAAGGAGTTCCTGGAGGAATCTCAAGATTCATTCCGGATGAAATACAAAGTGCGATTTCTGAGGGAATTCCAGGAGGATTTTCTGAAGAATTCTCAGGGGAAATACTGAAGAAACCGCTGAAATTCCTGAGGAAATCCTGAAATCCTGGATTAATTCCTGCGGGAGTTTCTGAAGGAATCCCAATAAGAGTTCTTCTAGAAATGTTTATAATAATCTCGGAATTCGTTTTTGTAAGAATTACAGAAGAAATTTCCGGTGAATCCCTGGAGGAACTTTTGAAGTAATTTCTGAAGAAACCCGATGAGGAATCCCGGAAGCAAGCCCCATTAGGAACTCTTTATGGAATCTCAGGAGAGCTTTCTTAGCGAATACCTGGAAGATTTTTTGTAGGAATATTCCTGGATAAAAAAATGAAGAAATCAATGTCTGCAGTAATTGTTGAAGGAATACTAGGATCCCTAGTGGAGCGGACCTGGTGGGATGGTTAGAACACTTGACTATCACGCCGAGGACCTGGTATCGAATCCCATTCCCGACAAACTCGCAAAATGTGAGTTCTTCCTTCGGAAGGGAAGTAAAGCGTGGGTCCCGAGATGAACTAAAAATCTCGTTAACCCGGGAGCGGTCGCGTCGTGTACTGAGTACACGCACCATGAAAAAAGCTCGCTTGTAGTACACAACGTGTCCGCGGTGCCGTTGAGGGTGGCTGAAGACGCGACTGCTCGAGGGTTAATAACACATAAAAAAAAAACTAGGATCCCTAAAGGTTTTTTGTACAAATTTTTCAAGCAATTCTTGGAGTGTTTTTTAAGAATCTCTAAGTAAAATTTTCTAAAGGCATTTCTGGAATACATTCCTGCAGAAATACTTCGAATCATTCCAGATGTAATTTTTGGAGCAATCCCTAGTGGAATTTTGAAAGGCATATATGGAGATATCCCTGTAGAAATCTCTGAATACCTGCAGAAATACCTTAAAGGATCTCTGGAGAAATCCCTGAAGGAAACTTCGAAAAAAGCACTGGAACAATTACTGGAGGAACCTCTAAAGATATCTCTGGACAAATCCTCGAAAAAATGTCTAGTGGAATCCCTAGATGAATTCTTGATTGAATTTCTGGAAGAAGCTACGATGGGATCACTGAATTAAGCTATGGAAAAAAATCTTGAAAGAATTTTTCGTACCCATGTAGTTTACAAAACTATGAACAAATCAGAAACAGTCATTTTGATTACTCAAAACTACAATACTGATTTGCATATTCACATATCGGGCGCCCATCCCCCTTAAAATTCATCTCTAGTCAGGCCCCCCCTGGGCCCCCTCCAGGAAAAAATCCTAGTTACGCCAATGCAGAGGGAATGGCTGACCTAGCGCTTCGATAATCCGGCATTTGTAGAGCGATTGCTCATGGATGGTAATATTGACGATCTGTCGGAATCCTGAGCCGTGTATGCAACGCCGCAATGCCAAGGCAATTCATACCCAGGAATGGATACAAACCAGTATACTGCTGGTGTCCAGAAATTGTAGGACTCCGCACATCCTTCCTAAAAGATAGGAGAAGAATGCATTGAGCTCGCTTCGATGAGGGTAAAACAGAGCGAAGCGGGACCTACAAGGCGGCTAAACTGGCACTGGACAAAGAGATTAAGGCGCGTAAGCCGAGGTGCTTCGATTATCTCTGCCAGGCAGTCATCACACAACCTGGGGCAATGCCTTTGGCGTAGTCAGTCATGATCAAGACGAAAGAAACGTCGGCACCCTCGAAACGCTCCTTCGAGATCGTGTTTCTACATCACGTTACACGACCATGAGCTCCCGTCCCCTATGGTCAATCCAGCTAAAGTCAGTTTACCCCGATGGAAAATGAGCAACTCATCGCGGTATCGAAGGTGAGCATGGCACCGGGTGTAGATGATATTCTGATAGTAGCCATTAAGGCAGCCATCGAGGCTCGATCTGACATGTTCAGAATGACTTTGCGGTCGTGCTAGGATAGAAGCGAGTTTCGGGAGAGGTGAAAAAGGCAATGATTGGTTCTACTGCCCAAATACGGGAAAACCAACTGGTGACCCGTCGGCGTAAAATCTGCCTGCTGGACACTACCGAGAAGCTGTTGTAGTGGATCATGCTGATCAGGCTGATGCTCTATACCGAGAGGTCAAATGACTGTGGGTTTTGGATGACCAGATTGGTTTCCGGAAAGGACGATCGACGTTGAGGGCTATCAGATGAGATCAATGACCAAAATAGCCGAGATGGGGCTGTAAAAGAAGCGAAGGTGAATCTGCAATTTTGCTGTTGTCATGTTAGACGTGAAGAACGCCTTCACCAGCAGTTAAACGAAACGTGAAGCGACTTGAGAGCAACTGCAGATTGATTTGTCTAAGGATGGGCAGCGTGATGGATATCGCGATCGTAGATGAAAAAAAAAATGACCCACAGCAGGCACGGTGCAGAGTCCATCATTGACTTGACCTTCTGGAGCTTAGACTGGAGGGTCGACGATAGATACACGCACAGGGGCCATTTGGCGGTACGATATAAGGTAGAACATGAAGGAAGGAGGACACAGCCGAAGGTCATCGACAGTCATCGAGGAATGCTGACCTCGCGTTTCGATAGGGCGGCATTTGTCGAGACACTGCTTGCTTATGGAGGATAATACCGACGATCTGTCCAGTGAAGATCTAGTCGGAACTATAAGCCGTGCATCCGACGCTGCAATGCCCAGACGCTCGCTTCCCAGAAATGAACGGCAGCCAGTATACTGGTGGTGTCCAGAAATCGCGGAGTTCCGAGCATCCTGCCTAAGGGCTAGGAGGAGGATGCAAAGAGCTCATACCGATGAGGGTAGAGCGGAAAGAGGTAAGGCCTACAGGGCGGCTAAACTAGCACTGAACAATGAGTTCAAGACACGAAAACGAGCGTGCTGGGAAGATGCTTATAGAGAAGTCATGGCCAAAACGAAGGGAGCGTCAGTACCTCCAGAACGCTCACCTGAGTGCTGTAGAGGATAGTAGAAACGCTGTTCCCGCGCCACGATGTTAGACCATGGGCTGCCACCCCCCCTGGCCGAACCGACCAAAGGGAGGTAGCCCCAGTGACGAACGATGAGCTCATTGTAATAGCGAAGTCACTCAAGTTGGAACAAGGCTCCGGGTCCGGACGGTATCCCGACAGTAGCCATCAAGCCGGCCATCGAGACATGCTCTGATATGTTCAGAATGGCTATGCAGATGTGCCCGAACAGAGGCGAATTTTCGGAGAGGTGAAAATGGCAAAAATTGGTTCTGTTGTCCAAACACCCCGAGCAGAAGGGCATACCTTACAAATACCATGCGAAGGGCAACATGTGCTCTAGTACCTAAAATTGTTATTGCTGCGTTATTCTACGAAATGTTATGAGAACATCACAACAACAGTTGGAGGTATTTGAGCAGAGTTTGGTATTGATGTAGTATTTGTTGGTTTAGCAGTGAAAATAGCCGAAGAACAAGATTTGCTATTATATCATGAAGTCATCGAACAAAAAAACTTTTAATAACAAGAAATGTTATTAGTTTGTTATTCGATAACTTTGGGATAACAAATACATCACTTGAAATTTTAGGTATGCATTCATTATTGAAATAGCAAGACTTGTTATTTTCTAGGTGTTATTTATACAAAATTTTGGTATTCGTTTTTGTTATTTTGCCTCTTATTACCACCTAATGAAGGGCATATCAAGGTATGGAAGTATTTAAGATAAATACCATGATATGTTATTCTCTTGTTATTTTCTTCTGCTCGGGACAGGAAGCCACTCGGCGATCCTTCAGCATCTATTCTGCCTTCTAGACACTTCCGGGAAACTGTTGGAACGAACCGTTCCGTCTAGGCTGATGATCTACCCAGAAAACAGATTACTCTGGGCTCTCGGATAACCAGTTTGGCTTCCGGAAAGGTCGATTGACGGTGTGATCTAAGCGAATAAGGCAATCACAAGGACCAAGAAAAATGATGAAACCTTGTCATCCTGTGATTGAAGTTCTTTATCAATTTGACTAACTGGGTACGTTTCATGTTTTGTGGCGTATGTTATTCATCTGTGATGTTTTATTGTATTGCGCATTTGTAGTGTTCTACTTTATTGTTCGCAACGAAAATTACATCCAGCTTGCTGTTTGCTTCGGATTTTGCGCTCTGAGAAGGCATAGAGCGCAGTGGTCGGACCAGTTATTACGTGACCTGGCGAATATTAAGCGAGACCGCGATTTCGTTTCTATGAAATGTTAATCCGGTTTTGCTTACAAATTTTTCTCATATGAATATAACTAAGACAATTGTTCCATAATATAAGCAAGAACATGGTTTTTGGTCTGCTGCGACGGAAATACAGGGGATAGACAAAATGATCGGGACAGGCTAAATTTTCACTTTTCAAAAAATGTTTTAATGATCAAAATTTCATTGCAATCCATTCATTGAATCCGGAGATATAACAGCTCAAAGTTAGCCATCGAATAATTTTACCTTTTTCAAGAATCTTTATAACTTCGTGGAGAGTGGCCCGATCATTTCCAAATTTGTACCGCTGATACACAACTAGTTGATGAACTTACAGTAAAAATTTGAGAATATTCGATGCACTTTTCGAAAAATTACAGCTAGTTGAACACTTTTTGAAAAGTGAAAATTTTGCCTGTTCCGATCATTTTGTCTATCCCCTGTACATACCAAGCTTTATGAAAAAAAAAACGTTAATTTCGGTCTTTCCACTTTTATAAACAGAAGTATCATTTCATGTAATTAATGAAAATCATAATACATCATCTAGTCTGAAATCGTATTTTAAACTTTAGTCTTTTAGTCAAGAACCTTTCTGAGTTACTAGCTTAACGCAGAACATAAAAAATAAACAAAAATTCAAAAACATCTAGATCGTCCTAGAAGAAATGCTGCTGTCTAAATCTAATCTATTAATGTAACCGTTATGTTTTTTTTTAATTCTACAGGCTTTAACCAAAAGATATGCAAAATAATGCTGTGTTGATACATCGCATTTCGTGTGCTGCGAGTGCGACAGTTGAAAGCGCGCACATCTAAAGCTGCATTTAAGTATTTGTGCGAACCTCTAAGCAGCACTGTGATCCCTCATTCTCTGAAGTAGGTAAGTGAGGCGTCTTTTGTTAACTCTCTAGTGAAGTGTTTTGCTTAATGTTTGTTGTTTTTGTTTTTGTAAGTGTGTTTGGAATATCTCTAATCATTATTGAACACTTCAACGCCAGCCGATTGTTATTTGTTTTGCAAATTGTTATTATGAGATATGCTGGTGTTTTATTCTCTCGTTACGGATCAGTGCAATGCTTGGGTGCTGATTCAGTCAATCTTCAGTTGTATTTTGAAACTTGATCTGTGTTTTTCGATTGATGTTACTCTGAAGATCGATGAATTATGATGAGCGGGATGAAGAATGCAATTTTCAAACTTTGATTAGAACGAAAAGCAAAAATGGTTAATGACAACCAAACTCGAAACCAATTGAACAAACTAAAGGTTTTGAATATTGACGTAATTTTCTTACTACTACATAGACTTAGTCGCTTGCAAGGTGGTGTGTTGGTGAGGAATAACCAAGCGCATCTACTTGTGATGGTGAGCTGTTTTGGGTGAGATTTTCAGTGGGGTGAGCCCGTTCTAATTAATTACTAAGAAGTTTTGTTAAAATTTTGTTGTTAAAACAAACTAACTAAAACTAATCACTTAAATGAGAGTTCATAAAATGGACGTCATGCTCAATGTGCTAATAGGTTTAAACATTATCTAAAAAACGCTCTAGCTATCAAACTACGATCAGGACAGGATAATTGTTCTAATCTATCAAACTGGACTCAATACTAGGGAAGATACTGTTGCCAATGGGTCGGTTTGGTACTGTATTCGATGTCGGAACGCGGACGGGATAAACAAACCTCTCTCGGGTCCCACTGTTACATACGGGCAATGATCGAAACACAAGAAAGTAGAGTCAATCTAGGTTTACACGCTAGCAGCAATTACATGGATGGACAAACGGTCGGAAACTGTGGTGGGATATACTTATGGTTTAGATTAATTGGTAGTTGATCTTAAATTTAGATTCTATTCTAACTGAGAAAGAGAGACAGGTGAAAGGATGAGAGCAAAGAGACAGCACGAACGAGCGAGGAAGAGCGAAATAGACAAATTGATGTGGATTCCATCGAGCTTGACAAGTGTACATTGAAGAAAACATATGGGAAAACCAAAACGAAACGTCAACGGGTCAGAAGTTTCAAACCAAACACTTTACAGAAAAAAAGGATACGTATTTTTAGGATAAACTACTTCAAATTTGTGTTCTGTGACAATATCAATGTTTCTTTTGTGTTTGCATTCAAACAAATTGAGTATTTACTTTTGATTCAGTGCATGTCATTTTGACAGTTGCCAGTGTTGCCAATCGTGCTTCAATATATATCTAATTCAGTGTTGCTGATATTGCCATTACAAAAACAGTGGTTTACAAAATTATTGTGAAAACATCGATGCCATTGATTGTAAAGAGTTTGTTTTACGATAGTCTGTAGTGTCTAGGAAAAAAGATTACACACACTCATGTACAATACTTGTTACATTGAGAGAACAATATGTCTCACAAAAATCAAAACAAATAAAACCAACATACAGTACTCAAAAAACAAATGAATTCCAATAATTTACCACAGCAAAATGAAAATCGATGAAGTGATATCGTTGTGATGCACACTGAATCCGTCGAGAATGGAAGAAATGAAACAAAATATTCATATGTATGTTTGGTTAAAATGCACCCATTATTGAAGGGAAACCGAAAGAAAAAAACATAAGTAAATTTGTCGCGTGACGCGGTGAAATTATGGCGATGGGATGAATGGCTTCACGCTCGCGTGATCAGGGCGATAACGAAAGCGCCATCATGTAGGGATGTAAATGAGGTTCGATGAATTTGATGATGGTATTTAGCAATGACGATGACCACCATATATGTGTTTTCTGACTCGACCGGAATTGATTTCCGGGTTTTTCGTTGATATGTAGGAAAAATCGAACATGGTGACTTTAAATTACCTCCATGATCACTAGCTCTACTATGCCGACCAGCAGCTTGCTCGATGATATCGTTTAACACCATCACGTCTAAAAGGAGAAGAGCGTTGGTTAGATTAGTTGGCTGGATGTTCGAATGCAAGCAACTACTTACCTTTCATATCTACTACGGTTTGTGTTTGAGAGGGCTCGATGAAAGGATTGTCGTTGTGTTTTATTTTTCCAGCTTCGTCTGTACAGTCTTGTGACATATCCTGTGGAAATAAGATCGGATTATAATTTACTGTGTTACTGAAAAATAGAACAGTGTTGTAGGATTAATAAAAATTTTTGGGGAAACACTTCATTTTGGTACCACATCTTATTAAGATTGATTAACTACAAAATTGTTTAGTTTATACAAATATAGACATATATTTAAATCAGCAATTACGGGTGATGCGTCCGAACCACTTTGCTTAAGATGAAACTGGAAGCATTTCCTCATTTTTGAATTTTTTTTCATAACGGAGAATTTTTTTTCAAAATCGGTTTTCATACACATGTAAAGGAAGAGGTATCTCTTGATTTTTTTTCTTGTGGAAAAAATGTTCTCGATATTTTGTAAAATCTATATGGTTTTGCTCAAATTTTATCGTTTTACTTATCATCAATAGTTTTGACTAATCTAAAAAATCTGTATATTTTAGTGACCGGACATTAATGCATTCCCCCACGAAATCCTCCAGAAGTTATTCCAAGAATTTCATAAGTCATTCCTCAAGGAATTCATCCAGAAATTCCTCCAGGATGTACTCGATTAAGTTCCAATTGTTTGTTATTTTAATTTTTGACTAGTTTGTATGCCTAATTCACTGTTATATTAGAAAAGGTATGGGGTTTTTACGCTTTCTTGTTCTCGGCATAATGCGGCTGGATCAAGGAAGCTTTTCCCCATCCTATTCATTAAGACCACAAAGGTCAGATGAAATAAACAAATAAATACAAATACAAATTCCTTAATGAATTCCTGAAGTAGAATTCCTCCAGAATATACTCCAAGGATTCTTTGAGTATCTACTCCAGTTATTCCTCCAGGAATTTCTCTACGAACTCTTCCAGAATTGATCACAGGAGTTCCTCTAGGAATTGTTACGGGAAATACTCCAGGAATTCATAAAAGAAATATTCTAGAAATTCCTCCAGGAATTTCTTCAGTAGTTAGTTAAATCCTCCAGGAATTACTCCAGGGAGTTCTGCAGAAATTTCTCCAGGAGTTGTTCCGGGAAATACTTTAGGAATTCCATCCAAACATATTCCACAAATTCATCCAGTATTTATTTTAGGAGTTTTTCCAGAAATTACTTTGTGAATTCTTACAGGAAATATTCCAGAAGTTTCTTCGAAAATTCCTCCAAAAAAAAGAAAATAACTTCAAGAATTCCTCCAGAAATTCTACTAGGAATTCCCCTGGATTTATTTTAAAATTCCTTTCTATCTTACTACATGAATTCTTCCAGAAAGTACTCCAGGAATTCCTTAAGGATTTGCTTCAGAAATTTCTTCAAGAAATTATTGAATGAATTCCTGGAAGTATTTTTGTGGGTATTCTTGGAGAAATTCCTGGAAGAATCCTGGAGAATTTCCTAGAGAGATTTTTGGTGAAATTATTGGAAGAAGTCTTGGAGGTATTCCCGAAGAAATTCTAGGAGGGGAACTCAAAAGGATTGCTGGAGGAATTCTTGGATGAATTTTTGACAGAAGTATTGCAGCAGATCTTAGAGAAATTCTTCTTAGAGTTCCTGTAAGAATTCTTGAAAAAATTTCTAGAGAATTTCCTGGATGGATTCTTGGAGGAATTCTTAACCCTCGAGCAGTCGCGTCTTTGACTACCTGCAGCGACGCCCCGCTCACGCTGTGTACCACATGCGAGCATCGCGTGTACTCAGTACATGACGCGACTGCTCCCGGGTTAACAGAATTCTTGGAGTAGTTCCTGGAGCAAATCCTTGGTGGAAATCATGGAAGAAGTCTCGGAGCAGTTCCTGAAGAAATCCCTGAAGAAACTCTCCCTGGAATTCTCCCAGGAGTATTTTCTTGAGGAATTTATGTAGGTTTCCTGAAGAATCTTGGAGGTATTCATGAAGAAATTTTTGTATGAATTTTTGGATGAATTCTTGAATCAATTTCTTGAAACAAATCCCTGGACGTATTTCTGGTGAAATTCATGAAAGGGTTCTTGGAGGAATTATTGGTAGAAGTCTTAGCGGGCCCTGGTAAAATTTTAGGGAAATTCTAGGAGGAATTCCTGGAGGGATTCTTGGAGAAATTCTAGGAGTATTTGGCGAAATTCCCCAAGAATTTTTTATGAGAAATTTCTGAAGAAATTCTCGGATAATTGGGTTTTTAAATTAAGAAAAATGTATTGAATTTGTGGTTTTATACGAAAGAGCACCTTTTTCTGAACCACCATGATTTTTTTTCAGATTTTTAGAACTTCATTTTGATACCTAAAATCGCTTTCGAAGAGATTTTTCGAAATCACCTTTTGACAGCTGGCCAACTGCTTGACAGTACAAAATGCGACAAGGGGTGATTCGACAAATCGCTCCCATACAAACTTCAAACTGATTTTTAAATAGGTTCCCGGGCACCAAAATTCATGAAAATTTGGATTTCGGCTCAGTTTTGCATGCAGATTCTGAATATGGAATTATCTCAATACCGCTAAAGAAGCCAATTTCTTAGAGTTATCCCAGGAGTATTTTTTTGAGGAATTTTCAAAGGTTTGCTGAAGTATCGTGGAGGTATTCATGGAGGAATTTCTGGAGAAATTCTTGATAAAAAAATCTTTAAACATCCCTGGAGGAATTCCTGGAAGAATTCTTCGAGGAATTCCAAAGAAAGTT
Source organism: Aedes albopictus (assembly GCF_035046485.1). Lineage (NCBI taxonomy): Eukaryota > Metazoa > Arthropoda > Insecta > Diptera > Culicidae > Aedes > Aedes albopictus. The sequence goes on from NC_085138.1 coordinate 345,294,970, forward strand.
CCTGGAACAATTCCTGTAGTAATTTCTGTAGGAATTCCTTGAATAAAGTCTTTGAAGTTCAAAATTCGCCTTCGTGAGCATAAACTCGCAGTCGAAAATGAACGAACCAATGAATCCAGTGTAGCAGTACACACCACACATTTGGACCATGCTGTGGATTGGGAGAACGCTAAGTTGGTGAAGAACGTTAGAAAAGCTGCAAAACTAAACGCCTGGGAATCTATGTACATCGCCACAGCTGATCGCCCTCTCATGAACGAAGACGATCCTCCAATACAATCCCCCCTCTTTAACTTGACTAAGCTGAGAATTCAGTGAAACAACAACAACTTCGACGAGTACTGTGCGCAGTACGATTGTATTAGTGCTCCATGTAATCAGTCGGACATCGTCCTGTCGATGGGCAACGTCGAGCCCGAAACCGGTCGACTTAAAAGGTTAATTTAAATCCTTTTAATTTGTTGTAAGAACTATAAGTGTTGTGTCCTGTCTCGCGTCGCATCTTATATGTATTGTCGAGGTTCTTACGTTAGCACAAACCTCAAGAAATTGAAGTGATATCAGAAGCAGTTTATGTTTGTGAGGTGTTGCATAACCTTGGAAAAGAGTCTGTCACTGCTTTTCAAATCATTTCACAAATAACTCTACACATACAGGGGATAGACAAAATGATCGGGACAGGCAACATTTTCCCTTTTAAAAAAAATTCAAATAGCTGTAACTTTTCGAAAAGTGCATCAAGTATTCTCAAATTTTCACTGTAAGTTGTGTATCAGTGGACAAAAATTGGAAAAGATCGGACTATTCTGCACGAAGTTTTTTTTTATCTGTATTAACGAGATTTTTTTTCATCTCGGGACCCACGCTTTACTTCAAGTGTTCTAACCATCACACCAGGTCCACTCCACTGCACGAAGTTATAAAGATTCAAAGATTCAAGAAAAAGGTATAATTATCCGATAGCCAACTTTGAGGGGTTATATCTCCAGATTCAATGAACCGAATGCAATGAAATTTTGATCATTTATGACCTATATAATGAGTTTTGAAAAACGTTTGACTTAACTTAAAATTCTTAACACGGAAGAAAATTATAACGATTAGATTATTTTTTCTAATAAACACCAAATTTTCTTAAATTTCAACATCGTTCCTTCCAATTGTGTTGAATACAGATATGTTTTGAAAGAAAGTAACAACATAGCCGGAAATTCATTGAAAAAGTAATGGGATGCATATTAAAAATAGACCAATTTACTAAAAAATCATAAAAATAATGAAATAGCTATAACTTTTTCTCTTGGTAATAATTTCAAGTTGAGTCAAACGTTTTTCAGAGCTCATTACATAAGTCATAAATGGACAAAATTTCATTGCATTCGGTTCATTGAATCCGAAAATATAACAGCTCAAAGTTGGCTATCAGATAATTCTAAAATACTTATAAATTCGTGCAGAATAGCCCGATATTTTCCAAATTTTGTCCACTGATACACAACTAGTTGATCAACTTAGAGTTAAAATTTGAGAATATTTGATGCACTTTTTGGAAAGTTACAGCTAATTGGACATTTTTTGAAAAGTGAAAATTTTGCCTGTCCCGATCATTTTGTCTATCCCCTGGGATTTATTTATTGTTCTCTAAGGAATCTCCCTCAGAATTTACCAGAACGCCATGAAGGAATTCAAATAAATCATTCAACCAACTTGTATAGAATTTGCCATTGATTATTCCAGAAATCCAATAATGGTACTGGAATGTATCCTGGTCCTGGCATTAATTATACCATAAGCCTACTCACAATCTCCCATAGCATTTCGAGAGGTTTTGTCCTAAAATTTCCAGAGATAATCTCAGCAAGAAAATATTCCAAGTCGAACAACTGTGTTATTTTTATTATGTCCGATAAAAAAGGAAAATATAAAAAATATAAGTCAATTCCATAATTATTACGGGAAAAATATTTCGCCGTTGAAATAATTCCGGTAGTGACGGAACCATGTGCGCTTTCACCGTGTTCTTGTGCTACTAACTGCTGCCGGTGGAATTAGGTATTGTCATGTTAGAACTCGAGAGTCGGGACGACCTGCTGGAGTTGCTGGAAAGTTGGCCCCTTGCGAGCCACAGCCACCGTAGCCAGGTCCAGCTGCTGGAATCGCTTGTAAATTGTAGGTCTCGAAGGCTTTGGCTTCTCCCTTTATCTCTATTTGCTTATCAATCCACTGTCTGGTCCGGCTGACGTTGCTCACCTTCGAACCTTGAAAACTTTTCTCCTCATCGTCGTCGGATTCGTCGAAATACGTAGCCATGACATCATACCTTCTTCGCATATACTCCTGCTGCATAGCGTACTCCTCATCCAAGCGCTTGAGTTTCAGGAAAGTCTGCTTGGAAAGCCTTATCCGGACGAGACCTTGAGTTAAGATTCAGACGAGATGTTGACGATTGATAAGATCCAGGAAAAATACCCCATCTATTGGTCGGTGTGGAACAATGACTTCCGCAAGCTACAGCTGGCGATCGATAAGACTGAGCACGACCTGGAACAGTTGGACTCCCACAGACGGACACCGCGCATGCTGGCGGTCAAACTGTCCCACCTGGAGCGCGTAAAGGCCCTCCTGGTCGCCAAATGTAACGCCAATTTCGAATGCAACGGATGGCTCGTGGTGCAGGAAGCGGTCTGCTTCTGTGATGCCAACATCCTCACGTCCGTTCTGGAGGTCCGAGATCTGCAGCGTCACACCAAGCGAGTGTCGCACGTTCCGCAGCTGCTACAACACCTGCAGGACACGCCGGACTTCTACGTCGCGATAAAGTGGGAATTCACCTATCTCGAGATCTACTTTATTGGGAACAACGCTGTCTTCGGCAAAGTTGTTCAGTATATCAAGAACAATCTGGGGATTTAACAATTTGTTTGTGATTTCGACGCTAGGTGGCGCCAGTCGTCAAGTAAAGTTTAAAACTTCTCTAACTGGAGATCCAGAGCAGATAGAAAAGTATCGTCTTCGGCAAAGTTCTTCAGGAAGTCAAGAGCTACCTGCTTATTCAACAATTGATTGGTGATTTCGCCGCTAGGTGGCGCTAGTCGTGAAGTAAAATTTTAAACTTCTCTAGCTCGGCATCCAGAGCAGATAGAAGAGGGCCGTCTTCGGCAAAGTTCTTCAGGAAGACAAGAGAAACCTGGTGATTCAACAATTAGTTTGTAACTTCGCCGCTAGGTGGCGCTAGTTGTTGAATAAAGCTTCACACTCCGCTATCTCGAGATGCAGAGCAGATAGAAAAGTGTCGTCTTTGGCTTTTTTTCAGGAAGTCAAGAGCTATCTGATTATTCAATAATTAATTGGTGATTTCACCGCTAGGTGGCGCTAGTCGTGAAGTAAAATTTTAAACTTCTCTAGCTCGGCATCCAGAGCAGATAGAAGAGGGCCGTCTTCGGCAAAGTTCTGCAGGAAGACAAGAGCAATCTGGTGATTCAACAATTAGTTTGTGACTTCGCCGCTAGGTGGCGCTAGTTGTTAAATAAAGCTTCAAACTCCGCTATCTCGAGATGCAGAGCAGATAGAAAAGTGTCGTCTTTGGCAAAGTTCTTCAGGAAGTCAAGAGCAATCTGGTGATTCAACAATTACTTGATGATTTTGCCGCTAGGTGGCGCTAGTCGTGAAGTAAATTTCAGACTCCTCTAGCTCGGCATCCAGAGCAGATAGAAGAGGGCCGTCTTCGGCAAAGTTCTGCAGGAAGACAAGAGCAATCTGGTGATTCAACAATTAGTTTGTGACTTCGCCGCTAGGTGGCGCTAGTTGTTAAATAAAGCTTCAAACTCCGCTATCTCGAGATGCAGAGCAGATAGAAAAGTGTCGTCTTTGGCAAAGTTCTTCAGGAAGTCAAGAGCAATCTGGTGATTCAACAATTACTTGATGATTTTGCCGCTAGGTGGCGCTAGTCGTGAAGTAAATTTCAGACTCCTCTAGCTCGGCATCCAGAGCAGATAGAAGAGGGCCGTCTTCGGCAAAGTTCTGCAGGAAGACAAGAGCAATCTGGTGATTCAACAATTAGTTTGTGACTTCGCCGCTAGGTGGCGCTAGTTGATAAAAAAAGCTTCAAACTCCGCTATCTCGAGATGCAGAGCAGATAGAAAAGTGTCGTCTTCGGCAAAGTTCTTCAGGATGTCAAGAGCAATCTGGTGATTCAACAATTACTTGGTGATTTTGCCGCTAGGTGGCGCTAGTCGTGAAGTAAATTTCAGACTTTTCTAGCTCGGGATCCAGAGCAGATAGAAGAGGGCCGTCTTCGGCAAAGTTCTTCAGGAAGTCATGAGCTATCTGATTATTCAACAATTAATTGGTGATTTCACCGCCAGGTGGCGCTAGTCGTGAAGTAAAATTTTAAACTTCTCTACCGAAGAGGGCCGTCTTCGGCAAAGTTCTGCAGGAAGACAAGAGCAATCTGGTGATTCAACAATTATTTTGTGACTTCGCCGCTAGGTGGCGCTAGTTGTCAAATAAAACTTCAAACTCCGCTATCTCGAGATGCAGAGTAGATAGAAAAGTGTCGTCTTCGGCTAAGTTCTTCAGGAAGACAAGAGCAATCTGGTGATTCAACAATTAATTGGTGATTTCACCGCTAGGTGACGCTAAATGTCTAGTAAAGCTTCAAACTCCGCTATCTCGAGATCCAGAGCAGATAGAAGAGGACCGTCTTCGGCAAAGTTCTTCAGGAAGTCAAGAGCTATCGGATTATTCAACAATATTAATTGGTGATTTCACCGCTAGGTGACGCTAAATGTCTAGTAAAGCTTCAAACTCCGCTATCTCGAGATCCAGAGCAGATAGAAGAGGACCGTCTTCGGCAAAGTTCTTCAGGAAGTCAAGTGCAATCTGATGGTTCAACAATTACTTGGTGATTTCGCCGTTAGGTGTCGTAAGTCCTCAAGTAAAATTTCAAACTTCTCTATCTTGAGATCCAGAGCAGATAGAAAAGTGTCATCTTCGGCAAAGTTCTTCAGGAAGTGAAAACCTATCTGGTGATTCAACATTTAGTTGGTGATTTCACCGCATGGTGGCACTAGCCGTCAAGTAAAGTTTTAGACTTCTCTATCGCGCGATCCAGAGCAGATAGATAAGTGTCGTCTTCGGTAAAGTTCTTTAGGAAGTCAAGAGCAATCTAGTAATTCAACAATTAATTTGTGATTTAGCCGCTAGGTGGCGCTAATTGTCAAGCAAAATATCAAACTTCTCATAAATTAGCTTTCATATCATCGAAAAAAAAATGTAAAATATCTACCATTTGCTTGAAATGACAAGATTGAATAAATTTCCCTCGAATTCTTCTTCTTCTTCATGCTTCTACATCCGCACTGGGATTTAACCTGCCTGCCTCGCTTCAACATACTGTTCTTTGAGCACTTCCACAGTTATTAATTGATGGGCTTTCTTTTGCCTGTCATTGTATGAATTTATAGATTGTTAGGCAAGTACAACAACACTCTATGCCCAGGGAGTCGAGAAAATTTTCAGGACCGGAACGGGAATCGAACTCGCCGTTTCTGGATTGGCGATCCATAGCCTTAACCAGTAGGCTAGCTGGTGACCCAATTCTGCAGCTGTGAAATCCAATTTTGAAGTGCCACAGAGCTTTTGTAGGGTGTGAATTGAAGATCAGTTCAATCAGTATAGCTGGAGAAGTGAAAATTGAACGGTGATGAAGAATAATTCGGCTAGCTTCAGTTTTGGTCGGATTGCCTTCATCATATGGGAAACGAGAAAAATTGAAACGTGCAATTTGACATAATTGAGGGGCCCAGAGGCAAAGGGGCGTAAGTGATCATTTTGTCGATTTTGAGCTCAGCATATTGAAACTTTCTTCAAATTTCAAGCTTTCGGGTACTTTTTAAAGATACGATGATTAGAAATATTACAATAAATCGGAGAAAATTGGGACGATTTTGAAACTCCTTACATTTGGTATGGGATGAAAAATTGGTGAAAAAAGTGTTAGTTGTCATTCACACCCCTTTGCTTCTAACTCCATCAATTATTCGCTTTTCAATGCTATAGGGGGTGGTTATTGATAGTCTGCATCTTTTTGCTTCCATCTAGAGAGCCATTGGCAAAGGTAAGTTGAAATACGTGTAATTATCGGCTATACTTCGTCTGATGTGACGGGAATTAGCGCATATGACGAAGTTTATTTTTACCCTTTGTGAAAAACTGTTCCGTACATATAAAGAAAGCAAATTTCAATATTTGGTACTACTCTACTATGCTCTGAAGTATGATTTTAAGTCTATTTCAAAGCTTTTGAAAACTGTCAATATTTTACTAAAGTGTTGTTCGACGAATGTTTCAAAATATGCATTATTTGAATCGTTACGACATATCAATAACTTTATACTCACAAAGTCTCGCTGCCCCTTGTGGTTGGTGTCCACGTAGGACATGTTCGGCCCGGACATGTTCGGCGGCGGCACGATCGAGTGGTTGGTGTTCCGCGCCGACCGGTTCCGCAGTCGGCTCTCCTTCGTCATGCCGCCGAGCAGGTCGCCGTGCGATGTGTACGAGATGCGCGATTGATGCGATGTGTACGATGAGTGTCGCGAACCTGCGTGGCGGCCGGTTGGTTCGGTAATTGTTCACGTTGATCATTCGGTGGAATGGGGGAAAGTACACGATTAGTGACGAAAGATAACGATAACAGTTGGCTGGCGAGCAATACGCGGTTGTAGTTGTTTTATTGTGTGAAATTACAAGCTTTCCTAGTGTGCGAAAACAAACAAAACTCAAAATAGGGAGTTTTTGAGATTTTGAATAGTATTTGTTTTAGTTTTAAAAAGTAGTGAAGCAGAATGATAAAGAGATGCTGTTTAGTATTGAAAAAGAAAGGCATGACTAAAATGTTAACCAAAGTGAAACAGTCAATATGTTTTTCAATTGTTGGTGAGAACACAGAATGAATAGAAATCATGCTTGAAACCATATCAGAAAAATAAATTTTACATGTGTGGTGTGGTTTTGGTTAAAAGCGATCAAAAATTATTATAAGTATGGACACTATAAAAAATATAAAATGTATTTTCTGTATTTTTCGAGTATTTGTCTGAGCAATGAATGTTAAAATCAGAGAGAAAAATTTGAACGATGCTGGAAACTTGAATAACGTTTGGAAGGACAAAAGGGAAAGAGTAGAAATAGAGACAGAGATAATTGTTTGGCTTGATAGTTTCACACGATCGTAACAATTGAAACGGATAGAAAGTGAGAGACGATCAATAGATATAAAAGAGAGAAAGTTTTGAAAACAGGAGAGAGATTTAGAGCAGCCATCACATTTTGGAAAGAGCAATCGTATCTTTCTCTTTTGTTTGACGCAAAGAAGTTCCGAAACGTATGTAAGTGAGAACAAATTTTGACACTTTGGAATCGAAAATCGAACGTTTTGAACGTCGTTTGAACTTGATTGAACTAGATTTTACTTTTTTATAGTGTACCTAAATTAGCATAGTATACTGGAACGATGATTGCACCATTTTCCTCCGACATCGGTGTGACCGCGTTCGAGTCATCGGCGTATGGCAAATGTTCTTGTGCATCGAGATATGTTGAGAGTACCAATGGTTTTCTATCGCTACCAGGTACGCCCACGAAACGTCCTCTACCGTTACGTATCGTAAACTGCGCGGTGGTGTCCGATCCAATCCAAACGGTGGCGATGCAGCATGTTTGAAAGAGAGAAAGAAATAGAAACGCAAAAAAAGAAGAAACACGTATAACTCGTTTAGTGAAGTTTGTGGTCTTCGAGGCTTGGTACCTGATGTGATCCTCTAGATCCTCTACGAAGATTAAATGGTGAACCAGGTAATGAAAGTGAAGCCTAGAAAGTAAGTATAGGTTTTCATTGGTTAGTGTGTTGTTGGTCGTTCGTCTTGGTGGGCTGCGCATTCTCTTAAAAACAAGTAGTAGTATATCAGTATATTTGTAGTAGTTAAGAGAAAGATTGATCTATGTATAAAATTCTATAGAAGCTAGGCTATTATAAATATGACTATTATGGTTAATAGGTGGGGTTGCTCTAAGCTGGTAGGTGGAGTGGTCTTCGGTTGCATTTGATAGACAACCGAAAATACATTTTAGGTGTGGATATGTGTGTTTTGGTGTTAAGAGAATGAGTTGTGGATTGTGAGTTCAATTGTAACTGGTGTTGTTAAGTGAAGTGTTATTTCGAAGAAACCTGCTCAACGCATTGACTAATATCTGTCCCTTGTAAACTATACAAATACTAAATATCCGTTTTAACTGATGAATAGTTACATTGAACATTACATTGAAAGTACTCATTGATGTTGGATGTAAAATATACAACATGGCGACCGTGACAGTCACGCCAAATTTTTAATTTTTCTTTGTATAATATCTAGCATAGCATAGCATAGGCGATTGTACACATCGTAGCTGGCTATACAATGCTCAGCTTCATATGTTTTGAAAAATCTAGCACGTAGTGTCGCTAAAATAACGTTTGGGATTAACGCCTTTTTCTACGTGTTAGAGTTGGTCTTTGTATAATACCTAATCAAAAAAAAATGTTTAAAAAATTTATGATTACTGAAATCATCAGTTATTATTGATTTCAACTTATTATCATTAGTTTACTGATAACTTTGCTTTCCTTTAACTTTGCTTTCCTTTCAACTGTACTGCAGTTGACAATTATCGAACATACTGTAATTGAAAAATTGTAATCATTATGCAGCATTTCTAGTTTTGCTTTGTTTCAGTTGGACAAATGTTGCTGCTTTAATGTTTCTCTATTGAATATCATCCCAAATTGTTACCAGTAGGGATTTTTTTGATTAGCATAAGCAACTATTTTTCCTTCTATTTACAGCAAAAGGGTTTAAACCATATTGTATGAAATATCTTTGTTCTGATTATCGCCGCAATGCTATTAGATTAATTTCTTAACTTTTTTCTGTTTGCCACTTGAAATGAAACATTATGACAGGGATTCTCAAACTTTTTCTGCTTGTGACCCACTTCTGATTGCTGTAGACTTTGGCGACCCATCAGCACTTATTTCCATAAAATATGTCATTTCAGAAAATTTGGACTGGCATTTTTGAATAAATTTGAATTAAATCAACTGAATACTGAACTAGCCAAGGGCTAAAAATCTCGTTAATACAGGTAAAAAAAAGTAAAAAGTATTTTTAAAAATCTGGAGGAACTGTCTATAAAATTTCCGGAAATTATTTGGTCGATGACAAATGTGACAGTTTCTGATGGAGTTTATAAGGATATTTTTTTTTACGAAAAATAAAAAAAATGCTGTATAATTTGTATACTAATGTCGGGTCTCCAGTTAGCTTAGTGATTAAGGCTATGGATCGCCAATCCGAAGACGGCGGGTTCGATTCCCGTTCCAGTCGCGAAAATTTTATCGATTCCCTGGGCATAGTGTATCATTGTACTTGCCTCACAATAAACAAATTCATGCAATGGCAGACAAAGAAAGCCCTTCAATTAATAACTGTGGAAGTGCTCATAGAACATTAAGTTGAAGCGAGATAGGCCATGTCCCAGTGAAGATCAGAGTTGCACTCTGTCACTGTCAATGGTAAGCAAATCGCTGATTTTAATAGGCCGACTGCGATCCAAGTCAGTGTGCGCTCTATTGAGTCACCGTCGCTTTCCTTGTTCCATCAGAACTGGATTGACTAGGGATATCACTGAAAGGCCATCTTTAAAAAACGTTTAAAAATCCAAATGAAGATTTACCAAGATGATATTTTTATATGTGGTACAAAATAACAAGTTTTGCATGTTGGTCACAAAAAAAGTTTGAGTTTCGGCGAAAACCACTAAAATATCACATCAGTTGCAATGATTGTGATCCAGAGTGCGGGTCAATATCAAGTCGTTGCCTGTCATTGTCGTTTTGATATGGATTGGTCAGGAGTGATAGTGACGACGGTGCAATATCAGTAGTCACCTGACAAGACTGATAGTGCGCAACTCTGGTGGAGACGTAGAGCCATAAAGAAGAAGAGGATGTCTGGCAAAATATCAGCGACGTCCTTTTTTGACAAGTCATTGGTAAAAAAAGAACTTGAGTAATTCCTTATACATTTGCATTAATCAGTTAATGAAAATAATCTTCAAAATTTGAAATTTTCAAACAATTTTGAAAATTTAGAATTTTTTATATAAGTTTATGAAGGTAATCTTGGAAAGCAACTCACTATGGGTAGAACAATGGTTTCAGTAGGATTTCCCAGAGTTTCATTTCGAATGTGTATCTAAATTTCATTAATGACGAAAGTGCATAAATATACTGAATATTTGGAGAAATATATACTGGTTATAGAACCTAACTTATTAACATTCTTAAATAATTTTTGAAAAATTTCCAATCTGATCCGATGTCTTGAAGTTCCAACTTAAAACAACGTGGCAATATATCTAAAGAAACTACAGCAGTTGAATTTTGTCAAAGTTGTTCTTTTGTTATTCTAAAAAAGTACTTCAGTTAAACATGGTCTTCAAGCAGAATTTCAGGAATGCTTGGAAATTCTGAAGCAATTTTTGGTGAGATTGATGCAATAAACTGAAGTAGCATTTCTTGAAAAGAATAAAAAAGTCCACTAGAAAATCTTTCAAAAATATCTTCAAAAATGATGATAAAAGCGGGAATTCTTCATAAATTTTCGACAATATTTAATGATATCCAATTTTCGTTGATTTCAAAAACACATGATAGGGTATTGTACTTGAAAAATCTATACAATAAAATGTAGATTAATGTCATGAATGTGGACGAGTTTTGAACACACGCTTCACTTGTTCACTTCGGCATACAAAACAGGAGAATTGTAATATTTGCCGAAACAAGAATAAAAAAAACAATGGAGATTTATCATTCAATTGACATCACATTCGAAGATTTTAAATTTGCATCCATCCTGTCACGGTCGCCATGTAGTGATGTTGTCCAATCAAGTTGAAGATACGATTCAATTTATATCTCTCAATTAAAAAAAAAAACAGTACAGCAAAACCCTAAGACCGTTCGCAATGCTGTTTTATTTTGTATGGCGAGTTTTAAAATTTTTAAAACTCGCCATACAAAATAAAACAGCATTGCGAACGGCCTAAGTCCACAAAAAACTTTTAAATCTAGAAAGCATATTTCCGGTAGGTGAGTGATTTTCATTTAATTTGGTTTTAATATCGAATGCCATTTCAACGCAACGTGAAATTATTTAATGAACATTCATAGTACCCAATGTTCTACAAATATACGTTACATGGCGACCGTGACTGGCACATACAATTGCATATATGTGATAGCATTCTAGTTGAGGAAGCAACAATTCTCTTGAGATGCTTTTTTATCTGTATTAACGAGATTTTAGCCCTAGGTAAGTTCATCTCTGAAGCCATGTACTCTAGGCCTGTCCAGCTTTTCAAAAATGTTCTCTGATTCTCAAGTCCACCCCCATATTTTGATTGGCATCCTAAAAGAAGTAACTGGTCAAAATTTCAGCCAAATCCGTTGAAATTAAGAGGTGCATCAAATCAATTTTGTGTTTTTCGACTATTTTTGAACTTCAAAAAACCATAACTACTCTAAAACATGTCAAAACTTAATTCTTTCGGCAGAAATTGAAAGCTATACTTGTCTGCTACAACTTCTCCGAACAACGTGTGCCAATAAAATTGAAGGAAACATGTGTAATTATCACATTTGTAATCAGAAAAACCTTAAAAAGTTGATTTTTTGATAGATTTCGTTCTGGAACACCCTAATATACTCAATAAGTTGGATTTTTCAAAACGGCATCATATTCTCCAATGTTTTCTGGTTATTTGCTTCTTTGACACCAATGCTGTAGGAGTTGAGCAAAAAATATTAAAATTCGGGAAAGCCAAATGTGGCCTAAAAACTAGCTTTTTGGAGGCAATCACGTTGTGGCGCGAAATTGTACTGAACGTAGTAGCTTTGCTTCCTAGTAGTTTGCCTTGGCTACCCCCTACCACGGGTGATAACAAACAAGCGCGATGACAGGTGTTGGCTATCATATCAGTGCTGACGCGATGCCACTTTTTGCGCGCCAAAGCGTGATTGCACCCGAAAAGCTAGTTTTTAGGCCACATTTGGCTTTCACGAATTTTAGTAATTTTTGCTAAACTCCTACAGCATTGGTGCCAAAGAAGCAAATAACCAAACAACATTGGAGAATATGATGCCGTTTTGAAAAATCCAACTTATTACGTATATTAGGGTATTCCAGAACAAAAACTATCAAAAAATCAACTTTTTAAGGTTTTTCTGATTACAAATGTGATAATTACACATGTTTCCTTCAATTTTATTGGCACACGTTGTTCGGAGAAGTTGTAGCAAACAAGTATAGCTTTCAATTTCTGCCGAAAGAATTAAGTTTTGACATGTTTTAGTGTAGTTATGATTTTTTGAAGTTCAAAAATAGTCGAAAAACATAAAATTGATTTGATGCACCTCTTAATTTTAATGGATTTGGCTGAAATTTTGACCAGTTACTTCTTTTAGGGTGCCAATCAAAATATGGGGGTGGACTTAAGAATCAGAGAACATTTTTGAAAAGCTGGACAGGCCTAATGTACTCGACTCAGGTCCTCGGAATGAACGGCTTGTGCTTTAACATCCTAGCAAGGCCTTTTCCTAAAAATGGGATGTACATTATCTTTTTTATAGCAGCAATCTTTTTTCTTTTCAATTGTTTTGTCCTCTTAGTAAACTAGTAATCTAGAAACTTTTGAAGAAATTTTCGAACCGTTCGTAAAATCGTGTCGCTAATGTTAGCTTCTGACCTCTTCAGATGTATTTCAAACTTGTGAAATACACAGTGGCCCAATTAAAGATTTTCGATGCCAATCCATGAAAGAATTTATCATAGCGGTCTAGGAAGTTTTGAGAGAAACCATCAATTTTTTCCCATATACTTTCATTTAAGAGACGTTCTAATAACTTAACTAGAACTTAACTAAAATCTTTCTTCGCCAATGAACCATTTATAAACTCCTATAATGATAAAGAAAATGAGATAATTCTAGAAGGAATTTCATGAGAATCTGCAGAAATAGCTGGGGGAATTTCAGGGAGGAATTAATGTAAGAATCCTGAACCTCAGAAGAAGTACTTATAGTATTATTTATTTAGCGAGAAAATTGTAGTTTGCCTAATGCTTGCATACAACTCTTCTTCTTCTTCTTCTTCTTCTTCTTTATGGCTGTACGTCCCTACTGGGACTTGGTCTGCCTCACTTCAACTTTATTAATTGAAGGGATTTCTTTGCCTGCTATTGCATGAATATGTATATTGTGAGGCAAGTACAATGATACACTATGTCCAATTTCACCGACCGGAACGGGATTCGAACCCGCCGGCTCCGGATTGGCGATCCATCAGACTAACTGGAGACACTTGTATAAGACTGTCGAGCCAATACAATCAATGTCCCAAGGATTCTTGGAAGATTTTTTTTAAGGAATATCAGATAGAACTTCTGATGTAAACCAGGAGAAAAATCCGGTTGAAACCTGATGTACCGTCAAACGGGGTTACTTGCAACAGCGGTGTAACTTGCACCACGATGACATACTTTAAATGTGAACCATTTTCTAATAATAATGAAAACTATTATGCCCTACTATTTCGGTTATAGAGATTATGTGTATCAAATATCGATTTAGTATAAAAATTAGCTTTGTTTCTTTGTTTATGGTTTAGCTACACTGTTAAAACGGATTGCTCATTTTATGCCATAAAAACAAGTATGAAAATCGTGCTTTACCTCTCCCTTATGGTAAGTGCGATAAGTCTGATGACCTTGCTTGCAGTTAGGGTACCTAATAGTAAGCTTAGCCAAACGATAAAAGTTTGATAAACTTATCGACTAAGTAATGCAAAAAATCATTATTATATTCGACAACCACTATGGGGTAACTTGCAACAGTTGAATTTGACGAAACCTTCTATTATTTATCTTCATTTCACGATATATTCGACAGAAATAACCGAAATGGATCATTTATTGATTACATAACGCGTTTATTTTCAAATGACAATTCATTTTTTACATTTGTTAGGAAATACCACATTTTGAAGTTTCATTCATGTTTCATCATGTTAAAAGTTCAATTTTTGTTTATGAACGCTGTAAAGCAATCACCAACATCAATTCTGAATGGATGGAGTAAATTATTCCAGTTTAATACCCAAATTAGCGAGTTTGACATTTACAAAGTAGAATAGGTTTGAAACACACCTTGTTAATTTAGCTGAAATTGCCAAACACCACTTCAAACTGAAAACTACTTGAAGATGACCTTTTCAAGAAATGACAATAATCATTGTTGACATTTTGTAATGAGTGCTAAGTCACGAGAATCGTATATATTTTGTGTTTGAGGGACGTGAGACCTGTTGCTAAACGATATACTCTCGCTTGCAATAACTTTCAATCCTTTCATGAAAAATTATATGTCAATTGGTTAGTGTACATCTTTTCATGGCATGTTTCATGCATAACATCAAAAATTTACAATACGACTAAATACTAGAATGTTAGTGCTGTTTAATGATAGCTAACTTAGCTTCATTTCCTATGTTGCAAGTTACCCCACAGATGGGGAAACTTGCAACAAGCATGTATTTCGCACCTCCTGATTAGGTGGCAACGTATTTTGGTAAACCAAGTGCTGCATAGTATTCTACTCGGGGTAATTAGCGTACACGATGCTTCACAGGATGTTTCAAATGTTTAGATTTTCAATGATATTGCTTCAAAGTCGAAAAGTGTTGCAAGTTACCCCATTTGACGGTAAACTTAGAAAAAAAAATTCCCGGAGGAACCCCAGAAGGTTTTGTGGGAAGAATCGATGAAGGCCCTCCTGGAGGAATGCTATAAAGACATCCTGAAAACATTCGGGAAGCAATTTCAGCAGTATTTCCAAAAGAACTTCTAGAGCAATTCCAGAATGAACGCCTAAGATTTTCAAAGAAGGAATCCCAAATAGAACTCCTGGTGGAATACCTGACGGAGCTGCTGGATTAAACACAGAAGAAAGTGCTGGTCGATTCTAATAAAGAATTTCTTTTGAATTGAAGGAGCGAGATCCTCCAGGAGAAACCAGTGAAAAAACTCCAGAAGGAATACCAAAAAAGTCCTCCTGGGTAAATCTTAGAAGGAGGAATCCAGAATAGGAATCAAAACAGGAACTCTTTGAGGAAATCCAAAAACTCTATTGAAATAGTCCCAGTTCTGCTGGCTTATTTCAGAGAAACTCCTGGAAGAATATCAGAAGGAATTCTGCCCAAGTAACACACAAGTCACAGAAGAGTCACGGCAGCGCAGGTTCTGGTTGCGCAGAAGTCACAGTGGCTCACTTCTAACAAATAAATATTTACTTGCTACAAGTAACTTTCCTAAGAGAAATGTGTAGCTTGGTGAGAGCAACTCGTGAAACAACTACTAGAGAAACCCTCAGAATCTCAGAATAATCCTCAAAAGGAGGATCTCTTTGAGGAATCCTTAACAGAACTATTTGAGAAATCACAGAAGAATCCTTAAGAATTATCACAGATGAAACAGTTAGAGGAATCCAGGAAGGATTTGAAGGAAGAATCTGACAATGAATTCTTGGAGAAATCCTAGAAGAAACTCCTTGATTAATTTTGGAAGAACTCTGGAAGGTATTGGGTTTACAGAAGAAAATCCTGGGCTCCTGAAGAAAACCTTAAATTCAAGAAGTTTCTTCTTCGATTTCTCCAGAAGCACCTTCTGCAATTAGATTGGATTCTTCTTGAATTCCTCTGCAAGTTGAGTACGGATGTTCCTAATGTAAACCCTCAAGGAGTTTATTATGCAATTCCTTCAGGTTTTTCTTAAAGGGATTCCTTTCCAAGCAACACACATGGTTACAAAACAGTGACGACAGCGTAAGTAAGGGTTGCACAGAAGTCCCTGCGACTTACAGCACAACCCTTACATACGCTGCCGTCACTGTTTTGTAATCATGTGTGTTACTTGGGTTATGATATTACTGCAGGTGTTCCGTAAGGAAATCTTTTATGAATTTATGTTTTATTCAATTCTCACATTTTTATTAAATTCTTTCAGAACATCCTTTTTCGAGAAATACCTCCAACAGTTTCTTAACCCTCTAATACCCAATCCCGCTTTTAGACGGGGTATAGTTTGAGCATTTTTGTAATTTATTTTTCGTGGTAAATCAATTTTTTCATATTTTTGGCTGATATTTAGGACTGTTCTTCTTCTTCTTCTTCTTGGCGTAACGTCCTCACTGGGACAAAGCCTGCTTCTCAGCTTAGGTGTTCAATGAGCACTTCCACAGTTTTTAACTGAGAGCTTCCTCTGCCAATGACCATTCTGCATGTGCCACACGATATGGCAGGCACGAAGATACTCTATGCCCAAGGAAGTCAAGGAAATTTCCTTCACGAAAAGGTCCTGGACCGACCGGGAATCGAACCCGTCACCCTCAGCATGGTCATGCTGAATACCCGTGCGTTTACCGCCTCGGCTATATGGGACTGTTCTGTATATCTCAAAATGGTTTTTGGTGTATTTTAAAGCGTATTTACATTTTTTAAAAATCATTACCTTTTAGAAGTCATTGTTTATTTTGTATTGAATCGCTACAATTAACATATTTTATTTTTTTCCCAAATCATTCTATCCTTGTTTAATAGTTTAAGGGAATCGAATACACTCTAAAATTATTTTCCTTTAAATTACACGGAAAATAAAATTTTCTGCGAAAAAAATTTAAAATAATAATATTTCAACTATAATCATAAAATCTCAAAATGTTTTCATCTCAAAAAATCCGTTCCTTAAATTGGCTTCCAGGAAAAATATAAAAGTGTGGGGATGTTCAAAATTAAAAATTAGAAAAATCAAAAACTGAAATTCACGAAATCGAGAATTAAAAAGAATCATCTTCCAAAACATGTTTAAATCGATTTTAGATGACGAAAAATGATATTTAGATCAAAATCAAAAATTTGGGTATTAGAGGGTCAAATAATGCAATTAGAAACGTTTCTGTAACGAATTCCTACAAGAGTTTCTTCTAGGTTTTTACAAATAGACGCAGCAATAAGAATGAATTTCTTGTGAAATATCGGGAAGAACTCCTGGAAGAATCCCGGAAGAAACTTCTGAAAGAATCCTGAATAAATTCCACAAACAAGTCTTTACTTATTCCTTCAAAATTTCTAGGAGGTTCTTTGATTCTTCTGGAACGATTTAAATAAGGATTCCGGAGTAATTTGGAAAAAAAATCCTTAGAAATTACTCCAAGAATACCTTTGGAATATCTTAGCATTTTTTTTAACTCCGGTATTTTCTTATTATTATTATTATTATTATTATTATTATTATTATTATTATTATTATTATTATTATTATTATTATTATTATTACTATTATTATTTTCATTCTTATCCGGAATGTCTCTTATCATAATATCCGAATTTTCAATGAAATTTAGCTCTAAAATGAACCCATCAAATCCTAACCCCACCTGCCGAATCCACTTAAGAATTCTCGCAAAATTCCTCCTACAGTAGACTGAACCGTAATCCGGCTTTGATCCAACCGTAGTTTTAACCCTCTGGAAGTCTCCCCTAAAACCGCAGTGAAATACCTTCCAAAATATCAGTCAGCTTTCCTCAGTTAGGATTGTGTCGTTGATCATGGACATTAGAGTGGGTCAACGTTGTATGGGGAAAATTTAAATTTGATCGCATCAACCCGGAACAAAACTTTTTCAATCTATATTAGCGTCCAAAACAACTGTGCAAAATTTGAGAGAGAAAACGGGCTTTTTTTGCATTTTTCTCATAAATTGATTTTTTTTTGTCTGAAACGATCTAACTTAGAACGTTGAGCCTAGAATATGCCGAAAAACTTTACCGAAGACCGCAAAGTGATCCGACGCTTGTGGAAAAAGTTATTCGCTTGGTAACATAGGCATAAAATTGATATTTTAGTATTAATGTTATTCCTTTACATGTTAAATGTTAAGCTCCACCGCACAGTGTTCGAAATCGATGATTTTGCGATCAAAATTGAATAACTTTTTTTCTCGTTGGTTCTAGAGGTTTGGCGTGTTCTACAAAGTTTTTCTGCATATTAAAAGGCGTCTTCTAATAAAATTTAATAAATGATTAATCCCCCTAGAAGTGAGATAAAAATTTTATTTTTTCGAAATATTTTTTTTAGCAGTTTGACGTCTTCGGCAAAGTTGTAGCCCATAATAAGAGAAACAAAATCGTAGAACATGTCAAAGCTCCACCTTTTACGGTTTTCGAGATATGGGGCATTTTGTGCGAAGTACCCCTAAAACTAGTTTTTTCAGTGTAGCTTCAACAGATAAAATCCTACAGTTTTGTAACCTTCTACAAACTTGTTCAGGACGTCAAAATACACATTTCTTCCGAAGATGTCAAGTCATTATATCTTGAAACAAAAAAGTTATAGGCAAATTTATCAAATTTTAATGTATACTTTCACCTTGAGTAACTATTTCCGGCGCAAAATGGCGCAGATGGCTCAGTCGGTAGTTGAAAGATTAGACTTTTTACTATCACTTGAGGGTGGAAACCCTCGTGCGCAATAGTGGGAAAGGTGGTTTAAATACATGACAAAAACTAATTATTTTGCCTGAAATACAAGAAAAATAAATAAAAATTAATCATTTAGGAGCCCGCTGTAATTTTTACTGCATTGCGTAATTTCCGGCAATATTTTACAACATTTTTGTGCATTATTTATTTATTTATTTATTTACTTAAATTAGCAGCACTTTACACCAAAGGTGCATTCGTGTCGTTTTTGAGTATTGTTTTTACCAAACAGAATGTTTTATTGATGATTTTGAATTCATATTGTTTACTATCAGATGTTCAGGCAATTTCTGATAGTTACTTTTGAAATTAACTGTTTGAAGTTTTTTTGGAGAACAATATTCAAGTTATGCAGCGCTAGGAGTAAGAAAAAAGAAATAATTAGCAGTTTAAGATGTGCATCAAAACACAGAGTAGATTTTTTTTATGTATTTATATTTATATTTGTTGTTTGACTTTTCAACTACGGAATCAGTATCGGAAAATATCAGAAGAAGTTTTGATTCGTCCGATAGCAGATTAACAGCTTTTTCGGTAATCCACGAGTTTGACTTACAACTGAGAAGCAATTGAAATATATCAGATATAAATCAATAAAATTCAGGGTGTGCCCAGAAATAATGCGATAGTTTTTTTATTTCAAACATTATATTTAATCTCTTGACGTTAACCAATTACAAGTTTTGACGTCCCATCGTCTATATCATAAGTTAATTAATGTATTTTTCATATATTTAACAGTACTTTTAACGAAAATCATTTGATATAAAAGATTTACTTTATTTTCACCAGAAAATCGTCAAATATGTATTGAAGAATGTTACAAGAAGAATTACAACTACCTTAATTAGAACTGCGAAGGTATTTATCAAAACGCATTTAATATTCTAATCACTGTAACCATTCAATGTTATGACTATTGGGTAGGTAGTCAATCGTTCGGGCATGGATATGTTGTCATAAGTTTGAAGAAATTCAATACTTTTATTTAGAACTAGTTTTAGTTATAACTCTCGGGTTAGAACAATATTTTCTTCTGTTTTTTTTTAAATTTTTAGTGATAAAAACTCACTGGTTTCTGCCAAAACTTTGTAAAGATATTGCCGGAAGAAACACAGTGCAGTAAAAATTACTGTGGGCTTCTTAATTATTATTTTTTTTATTCTTTTTATTGTACCACAGGCAAAATATTAAGTGTTTGACTTGTATTTAAACCACCTTTTCCACTATTGCCCACGAGGGTTTCCACCCTCAAAAGATAGAAAAAAGTCTAATCTTTCAACTACCGACTGAGCCATCTGCGCCATTTTGCGCCAGAAATAGTTACTCAAGGTGAAAGTACACCTTAAAATATGATAAATTTGCCTATAACTTTTTTGTTTTAAGATATAATGACTTAATACCTTCGGAAGAAATGTGTATTTTGACGTCCTGAACAAGTTTGTAGAAGGTTACAAAACTGTAGGTTTTATCTGTTGAAGCTACACTGAAAAAACTAGTTTTAGGGGTACTTCGCACAAAACGCTCCATATCTCTAAAACGGAGGAGGTGGAGCTTTGACATGTTCTACGATTTTGTTTCTCTTATCATGGGCTACAACTTTGCCGTAGACGTCAAACTGCTAAAAACATATTTTGAAAAAATAAAATCTTTATCTCACTTCTAGGGGGATTAATTATTTATTACATTTTATCAAAAGACGCCTTTTAACATGGGGAAAAACTTTGTAGAACACGCCAAACCTCTAGAACCAACGTGAAAAAAAAGTTATTTAATTTTGATCGCAAAATCATCGATTTCGAACACTGTGGACCGGGCAATCTGTATGTTATAACCTTTTCCACAAGTGTCGGATCACTTTGCGGCTTTCGGCAAAGTTTTTCGGCATATCCTAGGCTATACTTCAACGTCATTAGTTATATTGTTTCAGCCAAAACAAAATCAAAGCAGATTAAATTTAAATTTTGAAGGAAAACGAAGGAAATAAGAATGAGGATAAGGACAGGTAGGGAAATAGAAAAAAAAAACCTGGAAGAGGGTACTAACGCATAAGCGTACCACAATGGGTTCAAACAGCGCCCTGAAAAGAGCACTGTAATAACGCATAAAGCGAAAGAGAGCCTATAGCTCTTTACCACAGCGGGTTAAGAACAACAGAATATCCTGAAGATTTAGGTTTCTGAAGTCAGTTTCACTTAATAAGTGTTTACCGAGTACTCGGAAACGCAGTTGCGCAAAAACTGTAATCGGATTCACAGCTATCACATGCAAATGAATCAGCTTGCTGAATATTCGCCATGTGATAGCTGAGTCGGCAGTGGCCAGTCAATGCTTTGACCAGAAAGCTGCAATTCTGCTTCGATAGATGTGTAAAATAATTTCGCCACCCTTGGAAATGGCTCAGTACAATACAATTTGGTTTGACGACATGACTCCAAACTATTCCAGTATTGTCTGTGTTAAGTGACAGCCCAGGTGTGAATCCGAAGCTTTACCTAACACTTCGATATCGGAATAGCTGACTCGGGGCCAATGAAGTCAAGTGATGCTCCAGAGCGAGCTAATTCATCAGCCAATTCATTTCCAGCGATGGGAGAATGGCCAGGTACTCATACAAGGTGAACAGCGTTTGCTGAATTCAGCTCCTTGATTTGAGTTCAACAAGCGATAACTATCTTCGACCTAGAGTTGGCCGAAGCAAGTGCTTTAATAGCAGCCTGGCTATCTGAACAGAAGTATACAGGGTGTAAGGTTCGTGATTGCAAACTTTTTAAGGGGTGATAGAAGACCATGAATGGTGAAACAAATTGTTCTACGCATATGGTCAAATCTCAACCGTTACGTAGTTTTTGAACTTTCCATGTTTTGTACTATTATTGCCTTAATTGGCTTTAACTTGAAAAAAGTCAAACTTATAGCAGTTTTGTGACCCTTATTCGGAAGATTATTAAATTTCCTATGAAATGACATCTTTGAATCGTTTAACTTAGTTAAATAACTAAGTTTTCTGGAGCAAAATTGCTCAAAAGTAGTGTGTTTTAATTGGTTTATGTCAATTATCTTCAAAAATTGCGTAATAAATTAAAATTATTTCTTAGGCAATCTGTGGCCCCTGTTCCACTCTACAATTCGTTCTTTGACACCAAACTTCTACCTCTTATCGTTTTCTTGCAATTTAGATTTAGACAACGCATTTCAGATCATAAAATTGCAACTGTACCAAGTAAGCACTTTTTTGCGCACTGTGCCGCAGGATCACCCCTTAAAAAGTTTGCACTCACGAACCTAACACCCTGTATTACTTTGCCCATTACGTGCTGCTGAAGTGTCGATTGCACTCTGCACATAAGGCGAAACTGGATCCATTTCCTCACTTTTTGGTTTTTGATTTTTTATAAAATAACGAAGCATTATTTTCAAAATCGGTTTTCGTACACATGTAAAGTATGGATCAAGGTATCTCCTGATTTTTTTTTCGTGGTGGAAAATGTTTTTCGTTTTTGCAGAAACCATTTTTGAATAAAATTTCACAAAAAATGGTTTCTGCAAAAATGGAAAACTTTTTCCACCACAAAAAAAAAATCAAAAGATACCTTGATCCATACTCTACATGTGCACGAAAACCGATTTTGAAAATATTGCTTTGTTATTTAATAAAAAATCAAAAACCAAAAAAATGAGAAAATGCTTCCAGTTTCGTCATAAGAGCAAAGATTTCGGCCTAAAAAACGGTGCAGTGTCTACCAAGTGAGTAAGACTGATACAGCCTTATCTCACGAGAATAAACACCGGCACCTGCTCGACGTTCGAGAAGGGAGCCATCAGTGTAACATACGATGCCGTCAGAAATACTTCTTTCCAGATATCCAGATGTCCACTCTTCCCGGGAAGGAAATTTCATGGAAAACGTCCTATATGGGAAATTACAAACAATTGTAAGATCACTTTGACTAAGGACAATTTTGTCCCAATTCACCAAAAGTGAACACAACGAAGTGTGTGTTGATGAACGGTTCACAGGAGTTTCCTCTAGTAGACCGAGTACCAGTAGCTGGTAAGTGCAAGAAAGTACTTCTTGTTTGAGATGAATGTGTAGTGTGGCAACTTCAAAGAGAACTTCGAGCGCTGCCGTGGAAGTTGAAGAGAATCCTCCAGACATCGCCATTAAGAACATCCTTTGAAGGTTGTCCGAAGACCATACAAGCTTTCTTGATTCTGAACTCAATGTGAGGTGTCCAGGAAAGCTTGGAATCAAGAATGACTCCAACGTATTTTACCCGTTCAGTCACATCAATTTCAGAATCAAAGAGACGCAAAGATCGTACGCCATTACGGTTTCACCTTTTCGTAAAAAGAACAACAGCTGTTTTACTCGGAATAACCATATTAGCAACGTAGTTTAATGGAAGCATGTACGTAATAGCCTGGCATTTAGCATTATTTGCAACGTTGTGTTAGTTTACTTGGTTTTATAGTGGCAGTAAGTACCTCATCGAGTGAATTTGACTTTAACTCTATATAGTAGGATGTTAGGGTCAGTATGACCCAGACAGGTACGCCGAACGTGCACAACACTATCGTAGTGCGAAAAACCTAACATCTTAGAAGGGTTAAAAATGTTGCTTGGGAATTAATGACAGGCATATCTTACTCTTACTTTTCTGTCACTTTGTTTTCTTGCATGTTTTGTCGCCCAAAATAAAAATGAAACTCATCTGTAATTGGGGTATATACTTAGATCTGTATCCGTCCCTAGATTACCATAAATTCCAAGTGTATTCAAGTGTAAGTGAGTGAAGAGGAGACCTACCTTCTGGAATGCCGCGACCCCCTGGCGGTCGGCGTGGATGTTTGTTCGGTTTGTTGATAGATGTTTGTGAATCGGTATGGCGATGGTTGGTGGTGGTTGTTATTGTTGTTGTTTTCGGTGTATGAATTATTAATTTTTATGATGATTCATGGGGTCGATTCGTGTAAGTGTTTTTTTCAGTGATTTTTGAATGGTTTATTTTAGCGTTTCATTCGATGAATGGTTAATGTTTTCAGAAGGACCCCACCGATACGACGACAGTGACGTCACCGGAGAAATGTTCACGCCAATTTAGCGCCCCAATGGGAGAGGACAGGTCAATTCGATGGAAGATAACAAGAAAAGAAGAGAAACAATTTCGATGAATGTTTAATGTTTCGGAGAGCAAGAAGCGAATGGTGATGATGAATATTTGACTAATTTGAACGATTGTTTTTATTTCTCGGGTTTGTTGCAGTGCGCCGATGTGCACACCGGTGAGAACGAAACGTGATTTGCACGAGGAATTTTTGAGGGATTTTTCATCAAGCTGGTTCTATTTACATGGAATGTAACACGAGACAGGACACGTAGGTGGGTACTTTACATGAGAGTGACACAGTGGCACGAATCATTCTAAATAGGACATGCATTCGGTTTTTGGGGCCCAGTGCGAAGTATGACTGGAATTTCTAAATTTTGCGAAGCCAACACGAACAACGAACGGTGCTGCTACATATCTATACATAATTGAAACGTAGGTCGGTCCACCACCATCCAAGAGAAAGAGATAAGGGTGTGCGCCGTAATTGGATTGAAGCACTCAGGGTCGTAAAAAGTAATGTTTATCCGGAAAATGTTTGCGCAATACCATCCGTAAGATAGACACTTGGAGGGAGCAAATTTGTCGCAAACAGATCTCAAGCCTAGAAGGCATAATTTGTTGAAGACAGACCTTTAAAATATTGCAAAGACAGCAAGCAAACAATGTAATAAAGAAACAGACAAGAGAGGCATATTGATTTTCGTCATTGAGATATTTTAGTATTTTTTAAAGTGTTGAGCCACATTTGTGCAGCACGGAGACAAATTTCGTTAATTTGAAACAAAAATATTCATGATTATTCGGTAAACTGATAAAATGTTTGCTTCAAATCTGATGTTTGATATGTTTCAAACAGTTTTATTCATGTGTTTTTAACATATTGACATTTCACTTGAGTTTACCTCAAATATTTTTTTAGCATTTTTTTAAGTTTGAGCTTATGTTACCATCATCATTCTGTAAATGTTGAACTGAATGAATTGCCTTTTCCCGAGCAGAGGTCAAGTACTGACGATCAAAATGTGGTATTGGTTTGTTTGAGATAAGAGGTAAAAGTACTGAAAATAATAGCAAAAATTTGATCTTGAACCATCTAACCAATAGCAAAATTTGATATTTGAAGATCAATCAAATAGCTCACTGCTATTGGTTAGATCTTACCAAGAGCTAAATGTGCTATGATGATGATGTTCCAGGAGTAAAATTGAGATATTATTTTCAGTACTTTTACCTCTTATCTCAAACAAACAAATATCACTTTTTGAGCTCTGTATCAAAATATGCTATTATTGAAATATTTTACTTTGCTCGGGTTTCTACACGGCACAATACTGTAGGAAAAATTAGGTAATTTTGTATGAAATTAAGTGACCGTAATTTGTGCCCCACATTCAACATGACAGTTTTTTTTAAGTAAATCTGAATTGCATTCGAGCTTACAATTAGTGATACATATCAGGAAATCCAGCTTAAGAACGTGCATCACTTCATCAAGTTGTTTAATATACGGGTAAGATCCTGCTTGTATATAAGTTTTATATCAACTGATAGATTACAGCATGACTTTTCTTAGAATGCTTCAATTGTTTTTGTATTTTCTAGACGTATAGAATAACAAACGGAACTTGCAGAAGAATATACAGGGTATAAGTATCATAAGTAATCTCACGCTTCCAAGTTTATGCTATTCGAAAACAACAAAAAAAAAACAAAGAAAAAAAAAATAAAATAAAAAAAGAAACAAATAGCGCTTCAGTCCCTTATTTTTCATAAGATGAAAATGGGAACCATATGCTCAATAAGGGAAATACTACCCTACATTGCATCATATCAAAACTCCTTATTTCGTGTGAAACGCTAAAAATTCCACCATTAAAAGTCGGAAACAAACAAGTCCCACAATCCTCTTGATTTCAATATTGATCATACAAATCTGGATTATGATTTTCCATTCCCATGTTCAAATGTTCTGTTAAAACTATACAATCAATTCTGTTAATAAATACGCAAATGAATTTCCAATTTAGATTTTTTTGAAATTCATTTGCGCACTTTCTAATAACTTCCACAATTTTCCTATAGAATTATCAAAATGTTTGCTATTTTGCGAACATTTTGTGCGTTATGGTATAGTGCCTTCGTGCTCTCTCCCCTACATGACTCTGCCGTAGTCAAAATAATAAAAATAAGTTTTGCCCAGTGAAGAGAATTGTCAGACAAAAGAGGCACAAAACAAGCAACAAAGAAGGTGCGACAATTACTCTTTATCTCTACTGGTAACAGATAATGACATGATCTCGAATTTTTTTGTTGCAAACAAAACGTAAACTGAATTTGTTGCATACTTTTCAACTCGTGAATAAGGCTGGCACAAATTTCGGTTTTCTCTAATGTCACCCCCCCCCCCCCCCTCGGAAAATTTTTGTCGAAATTCGACATTTTGAGGGGGGACACAAATAAATTATGTAGGAAATTTAAAAATTTTAAAGTGAAATTAGAGTCGTCGAGAAAATTTCTTAACAAATCCGATGAGTTTGACGATTTTGCCTAATTGTTTGGGTAATTTTTCATGAAATACGTTTATTATTTATCATCCCTCCCCCTTGACGAGTCAACGAGAAAAGTGACAAAAGAAGAAAATAAGATTTGTTCCGGCCTAATCAATTATAACTAACCCAAAGTCGAAACTGTTTGATGATATATCTTTAACAGAGTTGCAGAGTTTACCGACTCAAAGTTACCGTTCGAAAATCGCAATGCAAGGTTTAAAAATGTCTAAACTGGTGGTGTACGATGTTTATCCTATTATTTTCAAGTTAGGACAAACTTATGTCGCATTGGGTGGATTTTCGCAACAAATACAGGTTGCGACATTGTCATTATTGTTGCGCGATGGTTGAATTTTGATTCACTGGTTTTGCCTATTCTTGCAGTTCGGGATGAGATGATATGCAAAAAAAAAAAACAAAAGGTAGTGGAGCTGAAGTGAAATTGAAACAGTTCTCCCGAGACATCTTCGATCTATCTTATGCATTCGGGACTTCAGAGGGGTATTCATAGATGAAATCATAGGAATGTAAGGGTTTGAGTTTGGTGAACGTAGGTATGAAGAAAACTGAAGTATTAAAAAACAGTGATATCCAAAGTGTGAAGCTGGCAAGCGCAAGCAGATCATGCTTTCATTTGGTACTAGATGTAGACGTAGATTCTTATTTTGGGAATGTTTAAAAAGGGGCATCTTGGCAAGATTAGGGAGCAGGGATCTAAAAAAATAATCAGGGAATTTAATTTCATTTAACTAAATTGAAGTGCTAGCAATTTTAGTTAAGGAAAAGAGTAGATTGAGCTTTGTAGAAATCATTCCGTTCAGAACAGTGATGCAAGTTTTTGTCAGTTGAAAGAAGAATAAAATGGAATAGTAAGAATGGGAATAAAAAAATGAATAAGATGAGGTGAATTAGTGTCAGTGAAAAGATATGTAAATAATAATGATTGCTCTTGCACACGTCCTAATATGAAAATGAATATTCTATGGCAGCAATTCTCGACAACCAGATTTTTACTACATATGTATATAAAATGAGTTTTAATTCCCTTCATTGAGGAAGTATATCACACGAACGGATGAATCGATTATGTAGCAAGATTTTTGCAGTCTTCAATTCGTCTCCAGAGTAACTGTGTTTACATGCAGAAGAATTTATTATTCGACGAAAATAATAGAAAAAATGTTAAAGTACTGATATTTGTATGAGCTGGGAACAAATTCAACACCATTGCACTTAAACATATCTAGAATGTGGTGCTACAATACAAAGTTCTGAATAAAAAAAATCACGTTTTTTTTGCAGATTTGCAGACACGCCCAACGATTGTTCAATAATTTAGTCTCATAATATTTCCAGAAGAAAGTCTTTCTCTTAAATTCACATACAAAAAATCGGTTAAGTTCTTCATGGATCTTATAACGAGATTCTCCTATAAATAAGAGGTTTTTTCTGCACTATAGAGAAATCTTTTTCAAAACGCTATTTTGAATCTCTCTTTTTTCCCACATACACGTCAAAATCCTTAAGCACTTGATACACTAGTCTGGGTGCTTGTCAAGGCCTCTCTAGGTAACAGCATATTGAAAACAGTTGCTAATTTTAGTACAAGAATGATCTTGTACCGACTTTTCGAACCCTCTAAGCAGAATACCCTCTTCGAATGAGTATAATAAATTTCGTACTGGAGCTGCGATGTTTAAATCAAAATTTCAAGAAATTGATAAGAGGTAGAAGTTTGGTGTCAATGAACGAAATCTATATAAATAAAAATGGAATGGTGTTTGTATGTCACGAATAGGCTCGGGAACGGGTTAACAGATCGACATGATTCTTTCACTGTTGCATTCCACCAGGGCTCCGACGTGTTTATGCGAAGTAATAATTAGGAAAAGTGATCGGGAAGGCAAGAAAAACGGGAAAATCAGAAATTCCATTTTGAGGGGCATTTCTTCATGGAACCGGATGTCAAAAAACAGAGTAGGCAGGCAGTACGACGTTTGCCGGGGCTGCTAGTGTAGAATGGAATAGAGACCACAACTCTGCCTAAGAGAGAATTTTAATTTATTACGCATTTTCTAAAGATAATTGACAAAAACAAATTAAAATACACAACTTTTGAGCTGTGTTTTTCTCTAGAAGAAAACTTAGAAAACTTAGTTATTTAACTGAACCAATCTATCTAAAGATATCAATTGATAGAAAATTTAATAATCTCTTGAACTGTGATAAGTTTGACCATTTTTTCAAGTTATAGCCAGTATAAGGCAATCATGGTCAAAAACATGGAAAGTTCAATAACTACGTAACGGTTGAGACTTGACCATAGTAGAACAATTTTTTTCACCATTCATGGTCCTCTAGCACGCCTTAGAAAGTTTGCATTCATGAACCTAACACCTTGTGTGTTGATTGTTTGGTTTGAGGAAGGCCTTCTTTGCATTAGCTAATTGAATGAAACAACTCAACTAACAATCGCAAGTCACAAACAAGCATGCATGCTGAATTGTTGCTTTATAATAGTAATGATAGCTGAACTAAAATTATGCTGTACATATTACTGTACAAACGTTTTTTTCAATTGAAAAAGTAGCCAATGTTCAATCTTTCGTATTGGTATTAACAATAATGATTTAAAACACTTTTCAAGAGTTTCAATCAATTTGTATTCGACTTGCACAAATTCCTTTATAAAATAGTTTAACAAAACATTTTTCTGCTTCTTGTTAAGTATATATACAAATAAGAACAGGGCTGCCCAACCTTTTTCGCATGTTTCAGACATTTTCAATCGGTACATTTGTGTATAAGTCATACATGGAATATTTTAGCATCAAATGACAGCTTAATGTTACATCTAACTCGTCCAAGTGAGAAAGTGAGAATTTGTTGACAATTTTTAGCTACCGGTGCAGTTGACCCCAAAAAACAGTCCGGCCCGCGGGCCGGATGGATTTTTTCACTGAATTGCCACGGAAGCTAAGTCGATAAGTCAAATTTGATTTTTAACACATGAATCCATTAGCCCGAACACCAGGCTTCTATTTGATGCTAACATTTCTAATATCTGACCATTTTTACGATCGTACGGACCAAAAATGTATGAAACAAGCAATAAAGGTTAGGCAGCCCTGAATCAGAACATGTATCTGAATAATGTGTTTTTCGAAGTCGAAAAAACACTTTCGTTTCATTATACTTCGACTCAGACTACAGAATGAAAAACACGTGTTTTTTTACTGAACATCAGCTGAACTAATGTATTGTTCAGTTGTTTACTATAAGCAGAATATTATACACCACTGCTGAATATGAGCCAAAGTTTGATCATTATTAAACCACGGGAAGTTTATGTTTTGATTTGAGTGCTACAATTCATCATCTCTAGGATGGTGCAGATAGGAAGGCATCCGACTGGTAATCGACGGGTCTCCAGTTCGAATCGTGATTAAGGTAAATTTATGTGTAGTTATTATTTCATAATAGTTGTTCATAGCATAAGTACCAATCATAAACTCTCGTGGAAATTGAAAATTTTTACATTTTATTTATTTCTAATCATTTTTGCTGAAGCTGAATAACAGCTTTACCATATATTTGTAAAACGCTTTTAACAACAAACAGTTCAGTTGATCCACAACATTATGCTTTATACTTTCTCTAAATTTGGGTGAAGAAACCCCGAACAAAGGTTATGCTTGAAATTTATCCAAATGTTATTCAACATCATGCTGAATTAATTCGTCATATAGGTGCTTGTTAAATGAGTGATTGTTAGTTGGGAATATATTGTTTAATTGTTGGCCGTTCAATTCTAGAAAAGTAGAAAATTTGTCTAGACATTCGTTTAGCCGAAAAACATATCCAACCCAATATAAATAACTAGCCAACCCCACGTGGCTAGCCACGTTTGCTTAAAGACTTTTTACAATTTCGAGTATTATCATAGTGTTCGAAAATATTCTACTATCTTTTTCGTTTTTTTTCAGGAAGGTTCCAATTTAATCACAAAGTCTTTCAATATGCCATTATTCGTGGATTTCGTTTTCTGATTATCACAGGATATTCCTAATATTTCTTCGAATACGAAACACAATTCTTCTTCAATTATTTATCAAAAATTCTCGAATATTTTTGGTAATAGTATTTGCATTCATCTGTGAATGTTCTAGAACTTACCCGTAACGTGGGTAGATCACCTTATAATGGTGCGTAACGGCGTAAGATCCATTTTGATTTAGTAACTTTCCAGCTTGGTTTAAATGCAGGAAAATTATAGTGGAGCGGACCTGGTGTGATGGTTAGAACACTTGACCATCACGCCGAGGACCTGGGATCGAATCCCACTCCCGACAAACTCGCTAAATGTGAGTTCTTCCTTCGGAAGGGAAGTAAAGCGTGGGTCCCGAGATGAACTAGCCGATGGCTAAAAATCTCGTTAATACAGATAAAAAAAAAAAAAGGAAAATTATAAGATCAAAGTTTGGTTTACTTTTCTGTGTTTTGTTTTATTTTGTATTTTGTTTTTTTTTTTACTACTAATATCTCATTTTTTTCGTGTTATTTGCTTGATTTTAACTTCAACATTAATAAAATAACGATTTGTTTCAGCGCTGTTCAGGTAAACAAAGTTGTAATTGTAATGTAAGTCAATGAACATTCTATGTATCATAATCATAATATTTATTGTTTCAGGTAAAATCATGTAATTGGTCAACTATATAATTAAAAATATTCAAATTACATGTCACTTGGGATATTGGGAGGGGTAGCCTAAGGAAGCTAAATGAACTGGTTTCTGGACAAATGTTCGTGGGGTGGCCAGACTTTGTCACGAGATAACAACCATCGTGTTGTCTTCCGAAGGTGTCCAGTAAATTTAGCTTACCCTGCTACAACAAACCATTAGATAGATCATTCCCTTCCGGTATGATTCTGCAGCCATAGGTAATCCTTGCGCTGATGGTGGGTACACAATCATCATCATCATCATCATCATCTATGAATGTTCTAGAATATTCCAAAACCGAGTGTATCTTTTTCTCCTTCTCCCTTTTCTTCTCCCAGGAAAGTTTTAGATTTTTTTTAGTTCGAAAAAAAAAAATGAGTTCACGAACATTTAATTTATACGCCTCTTCATTCCTTCAAAATATGTCCAAACTTGAAATTTCTGAAAGAATGCCTGGAAGGAACTTCTTAAGCAATCCGGGAGCGACCCTCCACAGGAAACCTAGAATAAAACCAGGAGAAATTACTGAAACGATCTCACACGGAACTTTTGGTCCGGAGAAAATCTTGAAGGAATCCCAGAAGAAAGTATGTGAGAAATTCATGAAGGAATTCTAGACGGATTTATCCCTATAGGAGCTAATGAAAATCCCCGTAAGAAATTATTGGTGAAATCCAGGAAAGATCTCCTGGATCAATCCCAGAAAGGACTCTTGGAGACAGGAACTTCTTGAAAAATCCCAGAAGGGACTCCTTGAGGAATCCAGGAAAAAAATCCTAGAAGAATCCAGGAAGAAATTCGTGGAGAAATCACGGAATTTCGAAAGAAGGAATTTCAAAAGCAACTCCTTGAAAAAATCCCTGAAGACTCTTGAAGAAATCCAAAAAGGAAGAAGAGAATTGCGAAAAAAATCACGATTGAAATTCCCAGAAAGAGGAATCTTTGTATGAACTCTTGGATAAATCCCAGAAGCAACTTGTGATCAATATTGAAACATTTTGTAGGAATCCCAGAAGAAACTTCAGGAGGTATTCGTAAAAGAACTTCTGAGGGAATCCTCGAAGGTGCTTCTGACGGAATTCAAGTAAGACACCAAGAGGAACCTCAGGAAGAACTCCTTGAAAAATCACAGAAGAAACTTTTGAAGCATCACCAGGAGGAACTGCTGGAGGAATCCTCTTAAAAGAAAATCCTGAGGAACTTCTTGAAGAATCCAAGAAGATTTTTTTTTTGAATCTCAGATTTAATTCCTGGAGGAACACCAGTAAAACTGCTGGGGTAATTTCAGGCACTCCTGGAGGAGTTCCAAAAGAAGCTCCTGAATGAATTTTAAATAGAACTCTAGAAGAAATCTGAAACGTCCGTAGGAAAATCAGAAGGAATTTATGCAGGGATTCAGAGGGAACTTCTGAAGGAATTATCACTCTGCAGCAGGTGAATTCACTGGTATTTTACTAACTGAAGTTCACTCGGTAGCCCATGGCTGTATATTAGGGTGTCCCAAAATTTCACATGGTCAAAAAGCTTGGCGGCTCACTTTGCAAATGATAGCTAAGTGTGTCAGAAACAAACCTTTGTATGACGGCAACTTTCAGAAATGACGTTTAGAGGTCGCGCTGGCTAGATTTTTGAAAAATGGCCATTTTTCGTAATAAATATCATATAAATTTTTTTTTACCGTACAAAAGTTGGTAATATCCACCATTTTTATATTTTAGCAGCTTGTTATAGATCTAAACTACTTGGAAAAAATAATTAACGACATGTTTTGCAGGTAGCTTTTTGATACCAAATTTTTGAATTTACTAAAATTTGTAATTTTACCCATCATAAAAAGTATCTCAACCAAATGCTAATTTAAAACAATTTCCATAAAAAGGTAGGAAATTTTATGAGGAAAAAATTTGCCAAAGGCGTTTTTTCTATCCGTTTTAGATCACGATTTACTTTTTCTGCTATTCTGCTGCTATTCTGCTATTATCAACGCATCCCCTGGCTTTCGCCCATCTGCGTTGTCTTTTCACTAGGCAATACGTCTACCAATTGATGTTTATGGGCTTGCCGGACCAAGTCATGTAGCTAAGCCAAACACCCCACCTACAACTGTTGGGTAGGCACCATTGTCCCGCCCACTGGTCTTTTACAGCTAGTTGTAGGTGCATGTGTGCGTGTAAGTATTGGTGTATGTGTGTTAGTGTTGGTGTATTGTAGGCGCCAACTCGTTCTAATCCACTCTGATTGCTAACACCCTATTGAACCATTACCCTTAAATCTGGCAATCTATGAAATAGAATGAGTTAAGCGCCTGTACATAACAGTCAGTTAAATCAAACAAGGAATACTAGTATTAAAGCGAAGATACAACGAAGCAACGCCCCGGATCTCGAGAGCACAAACCCCAAGAACCAAATGACAGGCAGCGCCGACAAGTCAATCAACTGGCCACCACCAGTGATTAACCAATCGAGCAAACCCTCCAGCACAAACCGCCATCAGCTCTCCCGACCTGCGCCCAAAAAATCCGAGGCACAGCCCAGCCATAGCTTCATCTTAAAACCAAAATCTAGATTGCAGAGCACAATACTTCCTAAGTAACCGCGCAGCTCGGGCCGCAAATCCCACACAACACGTCACAAATAAGCCAAACACTACCCCGTTCGTACAACCGAAACCGATCTAGGGTAGAGAAGGGTCTCTTTCCACTCCAACCCGGACTCAACTGCACCCACAGGGTAGCGCACCCCACACACACTGCACTCATGCATCCATCACGACCCGAGCCGCATGGTCACCTGGGTTGCTTCTATCTGCATGACCTCACCCAACCCGTAACGCAGAGTTTAAATCCCTCTCTTGCATTACAAAGCAGTCCCTCCTCCCAAAGATTGTGCGTGGAATAAATGAGATTCTAAAGCTGAAGAAATCGTCACCAACACAACCGTCAACAATGAGCACGCAATGGTGTCGGCAGAATCAATGACGACCCCCTCAGTCCCAAACCCAATTATCCTACACTACCCAAGTAACCACAATGCTGAGCCGTAGGAGCCGTACGCACTGCACGTACGAAGTACATACAGACCTACCCGCACCGCCTAAACAAACCACCTAGGCCGAACACAAGCGAAAAGCGGCACCACCACTGCTGAACCACGACTATACCAGTAAGTAGGTATAATCGCAATTAAGCAATCGTAGATCCATTCCCCGCTCCTACTCAGCCCTAACGATCCATAGCAATGCTTGTCAATATATGCACCCCACACACGCAACCCCCACAACCCAACAGTATGGTCACTTGAGTATCCCTGGGATTTTGATTACATGATGGTCAGGGATCACAGCCATCAAAACGTTCCACACTTTACCAGGGCTTGCGACCTGTAACCATCATGATTTCCGCTATGAGAAACCATGATGGCTAGCGGTGTTGTTTTAGATCACGATTTACTTTTTGGTAAAAAATGAATTTTTAGGTATTTTTCTAAAAATGTCTCATAAGAACTGACTCAAAACACATACAAAGTAAATCTTGAAGTAAATACTTAAGTTTTTGTCTTGAATGTGTTAAGGAATGAATTATAGTGGCATCATTAACCCTTGAGCGATCGTGCTGCTGTATTTTGTACAACACGTTGAAACATTTTTGCATTTTGTACTCAGCATTAGCGTAGGTGGCGCCAGGTGGCGAACCGCGCGAGCTGCAGAAGGTTTATTTAATTTTTGCCTCCGTTGACAAATCCATTTTCTTAACTACTAGAGAGAAACTTTATCATTAGGTTCTATTTTGAGATGCCTCAGTAGGCCATAGCATTTTTAACAGTTTTTATGATGGGTAAAATCCAATAAATGACAAATTTTAGTATATTCAAAAATTTGGCATAAAAAAGTTACCTGCAAAACATGTCGTTAATTGTTTTTCCCAAGTAGTTTGGGCCTAGATCAAGCTGTTAAAAATATAAAAATAGTGGATATGGCCAATTTTTGTACGGTAAAAATAGTTATTTATGCAACAAGTTGCAAAATGATGATTTTTTCAGCACGAGTTGTACGTTTATCCAACGAGGCTTGCCGAGTTGGATAAATAAGACGAGTGCTGAAAAAATCGAGTTTTGCAACGCGTTGCATACAAAGTTTTTTGTAATTGCAAAAATACCCGTACAGTACCTATAATCTCTCTAGCCACACAAACGTGTATCAGCAGCAACCACGTGCGAGCCTCCATGCGCGACAGGACGTAGTGCATATTATTTTTTTTGATCAGGTAGGCTATGGTAAGGCCAACTGTCGCAAGCACGGTGTACAATATGTGATATTTATGCCGTGGTCGCAAGTTTTCAAGCTCCCGTCGTCGTCATGCAGCATATTAGAATAACTAGCCACAGAAGTCCAATGTCGCGACTGTTCGTGTGACTAACATCTAGTTTGCCACGCCCTTACAGCGTCATTAGCGGTACTGTAAGTGTCAAATAAATTCTGTTTACCAAAACAAAAGATCCTCTACACGATGGGCACTTACAAACAATCAATTCTGGCAATTAAAGCTGTTAATATAATTGAATAGGAAAAGCGACTACAGCGCCATTGGAATTCTAGTGTATTTCTATTTGCAGCATCATAAGCAAAAACAAAAGTAAGTTCAGTTTCTGTTTCTACGCCTGATTGGCAGTTCAAATCAGAATCTGAATCGTCTTGATTCGGATTCGAACTGCTCAGTGCATGTAGAAGCAGCAACTGTATCTACGGAAGTAGCGGTACTTAACAAAAAGTGTGTGCTGGCAAAAGTGCCGAAAAGTACTACTTTTCGGCACCTTTGCTTCAGTGAAGAAAAGTAGGCCGTTTTAACATTGTTTACGCGAGTGAAAAGTAGGGGAATTTGCAATGCAATTACAAAAAATATTTATGTGATATTTATTACGAAAAATGGCCATTTTTCAAAAATCTGGCCGGGGGCGACCTCTAATCGTCATTTCTAAAAGTTGCCATCATACAAAAGTTTGTTTCTAACACCCATAGCTATCATTTTCAGGATGAGCCCCCAAGGTTTTTGACCATGTGCAATTTTGGGACACCCTACTGTATATATTATAAAAAGTAATAAAACAAACGGGATTTTTAAAGTGATGGAGACGCATGGTCACATATCCGTATCCGTATATGAACACAAAACTTGAAATTTAAAAAAAAAAGAAAACTACAGTTCAAAATTGACATGAAGAAGATTCCTAATTTTTCTATATGTTTTGTAATAATAGTTCAACTTTCGTTAAAAAATATAAAAAAGTATAGTCGTTGTGGTCCAACATTGTGAAAATTATAAAAAAAAACTTTGACCATTTTTACATATGCATTAAGTTAACTTATTTTGTTTTTCGATATTTTTTTCTTTAATCTTGAACTAACAATTATTTCATTTGTATAAAAGATTGAAAATCGGTCAATTGGTTCAAAAGTTATGACGGTTCGAAAATTAACAAAGATAATAGATGTCGTTTTTTTGGACCACCCTATTTTCAAAATGGTCAACATAACGGCGAAACTAAAAATTACGGGTTTAATTACACTAACATTTTTGAACTCGGTAAGCTAATGATCGTTTTTGGTGTGGAATCATATTTTTGGAAATTTTGCTAAAATTTAAGGAGATTGTCCCAATATCGCCAATACAGTGGGGACCCGATTTTGTCAGCCCCCGATTTTGTCTACCCCCGATTTTGTCAGCTTTTTGACTCGATTTTGTCAGCCTTTTTTTGAAGTAAAAAAATAAATTTGTATTTCATTCAGAATTTCAATTTTATTTTCATTATTAATGCAGTTGTAAACGTTTAAACTTGTTTTGCAAACTACCCAAGAAACAGAACTAGCTGTATGTTTCTTAAACTAAAGTTTGCTTAAGAGTGGTTTGCTGTACAAGAGCAAAAATGTTTGTTGGGTAACACATTGAGGCAATGTTTGTTGGCAGAAAGCAACGGTCACCCCTACTTTCGACCAGATGACCGAACCCATGGACCGAACCCCTTTCAGTGGATCTGGCAACACCAGTGTATATTAACGTTTCTCTTTTATGTATTATAAGAACAAGATGTTTGTCAACAGAGTTTTTTTTAGTTCAATAACAATATTTCCGAGTTTCCCTGGTGATTTTGCGATTTCGTAACGTTGTTACGCTGCGCTCCTGTTTACTCCGTTCAACAATTTTAGCACCCAACCCTCGCCATTGTTTTAACCCTCTAATACCCAAATTTTTGATTTTGATCTAAATATAATTTTTCGTCATCTAAAATCGATTTAAACATGTTTTGGAAGATGATTCTTTTCAATTCTCGATTTCGTAAATTTCAGTTTTCGATTTTTCTAATTTTTATTTTTGAACATCCCCACAGTTTTATATTTTTCCTAGAAGCCTATTTGGGGTACGGATTTTTTGAGATGAAAACATTTTTAGATTTTATGATTATTGTTAAAATGTGTTTATTTTCATTTTTTTTTCATACAAAATTTTATTTTCCGTGTAATTTTAAGGAAAATAATTTTAAAGTGTATTCGATTCCTTTATCCTATAAAACTAGGATAGAATGATTTGGGAAAAATTCAAAATATGTTATTTGTAGCGATTCAATACAAAATAAACCATGACTTCTAGAAGGTGACTAAAACATCAGTTTTTCAATGATTTTTATAAAATGTAAATACGCTTTAAAATACACCAAAAACAATTTTAAGATATACAAAACAGTCCTAAATACCATTAAAAAATATAAAGATTTTGATTTTCCACTAAACAAAAATTACAAAAATGCTCAAACTATACCCCGTCTAAAGGCGGGGTTGGGTATTAGAGGGTTAAGCCAATAATAATTTAAATTGTTAAAAGATTCCAGCTCTCTCTCTTCTTGGCGTAACGTTCTAACTGGAACACAGCCTGCTCCTCAGCTTAGTATTTTATGAAAACTTTTACAATTTTTAACTGAGATCCCCCACAGCCAATGTTTATTTTGCATTTGTACATATATCGTGTGGTAGTCATAAAGATATTTTATACACAAGGTAGTTAAGGCTCAAATAACCACCATTCAATCATCAGCAATCATCAATTTTTTAAAAGCAGTTTTCTTCCTCTAAGTCACAAAATGGTCATTAAAATTATTTCACTGTTATCCAAATGGTGGCCAGAGTGCAGAGATAATTTTTTTTAACATTGGTTGAGATTTCAACGAGAAAACTGCTTTTGAGTTTTTGCTAAACGATGATGGTTTGTTTCCTCTTAAGGAAATGTCGATTATGAAATGGATTCTGAGCTAACCGGGAATCAAACTCCTCACCCTCAGCATGGTTTTGCTGATTGCACGTGCGCTTACCACATCGGCTATATGGGCTTAAAGACTATTCTTCTGAGTTTTCTCAGGAACAGAACAAACAATAAACGCTGCCTGTTGTTGTGATTACAAGTCAATCCATTTACTTCTTTCCGGCATCTCTGTGATTCCTCTAGGTTTACTTGTTTGGATTGATCCAGATAGACTAACATTTGAAAAGGCCGCAACAACCATTTCGAATTTTTGCTTCTCCCTTACTTCTGAGCACATGGCCCTTTTTTCATGTAATCTCTGACCAGTAACAGATAGAGCAGACTACCCTCTATCTGATTACGGAATAAGTACGCCTACACGGGGTGGGAGAAGCTGAGACATTGTTCCGCCTTTTTTTTACATGTTGGTCTAGATTTATTGAGATTTGTATTATAGATTTCCTGCTTGGATTGCTTAAAAAATTGCTGTCAGAATTGTATTCATTAGAAACCCTTAAGAAATTCGAGATGGGATTCCCCAAAAAATTCTTGCTGCGATTCCTTCAAGAACTTTTGCGTGGTTTCTTGTATGAATTTTTGCTGGTATTTCTCCAAGAATTGCGCCGGAAGTTTCAAAAGAATTCTTCAGGGATTTTTTTAACGATTCATTTTGGTGAGTCCCTTTTAGATTTTTTCAGGCATTCCTCCTATGATTTCTCCAGAAGCTTTTCCTGAGACTTGTTCTGGAACTCCTGCTAGGATTCCTCCAAAAGCTTTGCTGATATTTTCACAGCATTTTTTTTTTCAAACTTTTTCTACATGAACTCCTACAGCTATGTATCTAGGGGTTTTTCCAAGGATTTCTCCTACATTTGCTGCGTGGATTTATCCAGGGATTTTCCAAGCGATTCTTTCAAGACATCCTGCTGGCATTTCTCCATACATATCTGTTTGGATAGTCCAGGAACTTCTACTGGAGTTCCTTCAAGAAATTTTCTGGAAATTTCTATAAGAACCTTTTTAGATATTTCCCTAAGAATTGTTCATGCGTTCTTCCTATGATACCCCCAGATTGACGAACTTCTATTGAGGTTCCTTCAGAAATTCTCCTCTAGTGATGTATTCAGAGTATCCTGTAGATACTTCTGAAATAATTCCTATATGAATTACTGCGTGCATTAGTCCATGAATAAATTTACAGAAGGCACAAATTTCCCAAATGGAAGAGAACGTGCCCCTGGAGCTAACCTACTGATGAATAAATCTAGTGATTTTCCTAGGGATTTTTTTCAAGAATTCCTCTTAGGGTTCCTTAGGGTTGCCTTCAGTTATTAGTCATACAAGATTTCACTATGATTCCTCTGTTAGATTTCACAATTGGGCATCCTCTATGGATTTCCCAGAGGTCCCGCTTGAGATTTTCCCAGAGCTACCTCTTGGTATTTCTTTACAAAAATCCCTTGGCATTGCTTCTGAAATTCCTTTAGAAAATTTTGTTGGAAATTCTTCTGGAATTCATGCTAGACTTTAACAATTCATTTCTGCTATGTTTTCTCCTTAAAATGCCCCTGATATTTCCCCAGTACTTTTTTCAGAAATTGGGTTATTTAGTGAATAAAATATTGCTGTTTTCTGTAGCCTAATCAAAAGAGCAAATTTTTCTGAGTATAACGTGATTTTATTGGACTCCAATTGGTTAAATTAACAAAACAGTTTTAATTTTCGTGGATAGAATGACAGTTCAATCGGTAAAGTGACACCGAGCAAAAAAAAATCTCCATACAAACTTTAAATGCATTTTAAAAATAGTACCCGGATTCCAAAAATTATGAAATTTTGGATTTCGACTAATTTTTGGGCGGCGAATACGATTATGGAATAATCCGGATACCCCTAAAGAACCCAATTCCTCCATGTATTTCTCAAGGAGATTTCTTCAAAGATTGCAATAGGGATTCTTTCAATGATTTTTCAGAAAATGCCAAAGAAATGCCTCTAGAGATTTCTACGGAGATTGCAGTAAGGATTCTTTCAGAAATTACTTAAGGGGTTTATCCGGAGCTCCTGTAGAGGTTTTTGCAGAAACTACTTACGGGATTCCTTCGGGAATGTCTTGAGGGTTAAATTCCGTATATCCTCGGGTTGTTTCTCTAAAAATTTCCCCGAACATTTCTTCAAAGATTTTTTCAGAGATTCTTTAGAGATTAGTCTCTGGAAATTAAAGTGGCAAGGCAGCGGAAACGTAGCCAATTCGGACAGTTTGAGTGTCTATATTTGTCAATCAGATGTTGGTTCATTTTTATTCGTTGACAGCTAATGTTAGTTGTTATGATTTAAACCGCGCTAACCAGTGTCAACTGTCTTCTGTAGACCAAAATTGCTATAAGCTAGAAGAAGGCTGTGTTCCAGTAGGGATGTTATGACAAGAAGAAAAAGAAATAAAAGATTTAATAGTTCTGCTGTAAAAAAGCACTGAATGTTAACTTTGTCAAATACCATTTTTTTCTGTGCCCTTAACACCCTTTCGATTTTTTTTACCGCAAAAGGTTCGTTCAAATATTACGTAACGCAAAATTTTAGCAATTTTAGATCCTATCCGCTGTCCCTCCACCGCGTAACTATTTTTAAAAGAGAAATTTTTATTTTTTTTTTATGAAGCGGAACAACAATAAGGACTCCCCTCTTCATTGGCGTTACGTAATATTTGAACGAACCCAAAGCAGACCCTCCACACCTATCTCCGTCTATGACGTGCCCAGAACAATTTTTCATGAATAAAAAAAATGATTTTAAAAAATGTCCCGATTTTGTCAGCCCAAAATGCTACCAGGGGCTGACAAAATCGGGTCCTTACTGTATCTTGAATTTCATCAATCTGACGCAAAACCTGCCTTCAGATGATCGAATGGTATTATATTCAACTTTTTATTTATGGAAAAAGATTTAAAATTTGTTGAACAAAACGCAAGATATTTAAATTTTAGTAATTTCCATATTTTAAAAAGTTATAAAACTCGATATTGTGCTGAAACTCAAAAACTGTTCTAATTAAAATTTTTTGAAGCACGGTTTCGAAATCAGCGCTAAATTGCGCTTCAAAAATTGTGGTCGTTGACAGAAGTTCACGACTTTCGTTTTATTTTGTAAACTGGTGTTATTTTCGGTAACGAATGGTTGATATCATATATTCATCTTAAATTTTGAACTTCGTCAACTAACGTGTTCAGAAAGCTGACAAAAACAGAATGATGAAAATGTGTATGGAGCAGTTACCCTTTTTGTTTTTTTTGAGTTTATGTCTGTTCTAACTACTACTATGTTTGAATAATGTTTGTATTTATGATTTTCTGTTTCTGTTGTCTGGTGTACATCTGATTGAGTGTGTTGCGTTTTGCGCGTGTATATTCGTTTTTTTTTTGTGGGAAAGGTGAAAATTCAATCGAAGCTACTGATATTAGGTTTGATTTTAATCCGTAGAGGATACTTGCCGGAGGATCATTTTCAGTCTCTTTTTTTCAGTCACTAACAATTTGAAAAAGGGGGAACACACACACTCTTATGTGATAGAAAACGATTTCCGAAGAGTTTGAAAAATCATAACCAATTGAGGGAGGGTTAGAACATAATGCTTTTCATTTTGAAAGACACCAAGGGTGGGGCTTCTAGGGAAACATTGAACCAATTTTCTACTCAGGACCTGAAGGGAGATCATCTATGGCAGTGGAAGCTCCTATACTGAGAGCCACGTGGAATCGCATTTGCTTTTCTTACATCTGATGTGTTCTTCATCACTGTCATAATGATTTCACAAAATACAATACATTCAAGGAGCTCAACGCGCGCGCGGGGGAATCTAGAGCAGGGACGGGCAGGACTGGTTTTTCTCCATCATAAAATGGAATCATCATGCCTTTCGGTTCCGGTAATGATTAACGTCCTCCAGCCTTTTTCCAATGTGATTTTCGCGCCGAAAGGCACGATTATTGGCCGAAATC
This sequence comes from Aedes albopictus, assembly GCF_035046485.1. Classification (NCBI taxonomy): domain Eukaryota; kingdom Metazoa; phylum Arthropoda; class Insecta; order Diptera; family Culicidae; genus Aedes; species Aedes albopictus. The sequence goes on from NC_085138.1 coordinate 345,337,339, forward strand.
GAAAGCACGTATTTTTTCCGGAGGGGGTTTCTTACAACAAAAAAAAAACTCACACCGACGGGAAGGGAGATACACCAGCAGCGGGGAAACAAATGGGATCGGGGAACACACATACAGGGAGCGCGGGAAGACCTGGGAACGTGGGAATTTTTCCAACCCCAACCCCGATCAGAAATGCGTAACAGAAATAATGCATTTTTGGATCTGCGATTTATGTTAATATTTACGGTGTATTCATGCCATATTTCTTTAAATTTATCTAAGAAAACATATGAGAATGATAGCTTCTCCTTCTAAGGTAATAGACTTTTAGTTTTTAATACATTGAATACCGAATGTTCATAAAAATCAAAGATAGTATAGTATAGAGAATCGAACTGTGACTTTCCAGGTTATGCTTTTCTCATTTTGTTACATCTTTCTGATCGAGGAACCAGGGGTCGCACAAATTGTACGAATAAATAGCAGTGGACTTGTGGGAACTAGTAACTGGGGGAAATAGTGATCGGGTTCGGTGAAGGTGGGTGGGTGCAGAAAGCGGTTCCCATACTTACCGCGCTCACTTTACGGGCTTTTGCAGTGCCAGCTGCAGTAGCTGTTGGTGCGGTTGTTCTTGTGATTTCGCTCACCGACTCCAGTCCTTCGCTCCGGATCGACATCTTCTCCTTGTTGTTGTCGTCGTTGCCCTTCTCCTGGTTCACGAACAGCTCGTAGCTGTGGCAGGAAAAGTCCGACGGGCTCTTGGCGATCTCCGGGTTGGCCGCGGCCGCCGCCGCCGCTGCCTGGGCCTCGAGTTTGGCCGCTTTCGCTGCGGCTGCTTCCTCGGCTTCCTGTTAGTTTTTTTTTGCGTGGGTTATGTCGGCATAACGAGAGTAAATCAGAGATAGATTAGTAAATATTCCAGGATCAATGCTGTCGAAGGCGCACAACGGTCAATATCACACGAAACGTTTAGACCACTTCCGACAAGCATATATTTACATGGCACCACAGCAGTACGACATCACATGTTGATTAGCATCACAGTGATTCATCATGATTGCCGATGATTAAGATGGACATACACGCGTACAACACTTACCACGCACCAAATTAGACACAATGTGTATTTTTTACAGCCAACAATCGATATTTCATCGTTCATCACATCAACATTCAATCATACCAACAAAAACATGGATTTTGAATTCACACTCGCTCGTAAATTAATTATAAAATAACATAAACAAATATAGAAAATAAACAAACATGACCAATTAGATGAAGGTGATAGAATAGATTGATAGACGACAGAATAATAATGCCACGCTGGAATGGAATGTGCAATCTTATGCACCATTTTCACCTGCTCGTTATCAATCAATTGGAGATGTCAGACGGATGAGATGTGCTCGTTTATTGTTGAACATTTATTAGCATTGCTATAGACTTCTCCTATTCCAAATGCTAATCCTTTGTAATCAATTCTTTAAAGGAACTATCTACAAATTCACAATTTCGGATTTCGGCTTAGACAGTCTTAAGTTTTAGCGTTGATTGCTTTTTATCTTCGCCGACGTTTTGGTCCTCGTATCGGACCTTCTTCAGGGCCTATTTTTATTGAATTAGACTATCAGTATGAACAATTAAAATTTAAACATTTACACAATTTAAAACATTTTTAGATCTCAAACAACTTACTCAGTTTATATATACTTTTGATTTTTGGGACATCATTGCACCTATCTGAAATTCAGTCCTCCAAATCTACTGGAGTAGTTTTGATACACTTAGCAACAAATTTCAAAATTTCATATTTTACTGCAATCCGTAATCTCTTGGAAACTCGAAAGCCGCTCAATGACATGATTAAGATAATGAAAGTTATCCAAACTAACTTGGAGTTTAGAACCTCAGATCTATAATCGTCACAGTTACCAAATCCGCTATACGGAGTATCGTTGCATTACCAACTCTGGTTACTGAAGCTGCTCGAAGACCAACAAATATTATTATATACATTAAAGGCCATCCAAACCATCTTGAAGTTTTGCCCTTGTCATCTATATTTGTTACAGTAGCCAAATTCGCTATAAATAATAATTTGACATATCCATGACCCTCCTTGGAATAGTATGAATATTTCCAAAATTTATTTGCGATGTTCCAGATCAAGTAAACTACTTCGAATAGCAGAACTTTAGATCTACACTCGTAACTGTTGTCATATCTGCTATACAGGGTATCGTTACATTGTCAACCAAAATTACAGGACGTACTGACCAGAAGACTGATATAAACTGTTATATATTTATAGGATATTCAATATCGCCCAAACTGTCCTGGAGTTTAGTAACTGACATCTACAGCCGTTACATTAGTGATTTTCACAGTGATCTGCAGAATCACATATCCAATTATTATCTACGACTCTCTTGGAAATAATTGCCTCCTTTAAAAGTGCTTCTGGAAAATTACAGAACAATCAAACTACTTCGAAGGGCAAACCTTCAGGTCTACGTTTGTAGCAGTGCAGTAGTCACATCCGATCTACAGAGTACCGTTGCACACTCAACTATGATTACCGGATCTGCTGAAAGACCGATACATATTATAATGTACTCTTGGGACCAGAGATGCCAGATATACAGATTTTTCTGTATTATACAGAATTTTGACCATCTATACAGACAAGATACAGAGTACAGAAGAATACAAATTTTTGAAATGTGCTATAGATTTCTCCAGAAAACATAAAATGTGAAGTAATTATCAATAAATTCAATGAAAACTTTATTAATTGCTGCCTAGACCTTAAATAATTTATGAAAATTTGGTAAAATTAAAACCGTCTAAAAGTAGTATTTTTTTAGTTTTCTATTGAAATCTAGGACTCTCGGTGCCTGCTTTTTGAGGGTAAAGCGACGGTAATACGACGATACAGAAAAATCTGTATTGATACAGATTTTGGTTAAAATAATCTGGCATCTCTGCTTGGGACATTCATTGCTATCCAATCTGTCCTTGATTTCAGTTTTTGTTATCTACAGATGTACAGTACTAATTATCACAAAGTACTGTTATTCAACTACATATAACCTAAGACCCCGTTGGAGTTGTGCGAACCTTTCCAACATTTTTTTTTTGAATATTCCAGGCCATCCAAACTATTTAGTAAAGCATAACTTAATCCATTGTATGTATTTATCCACAGTTGTTAGATCTATTTACAATCTGGAAGATATTGTTACATTTTGAGAGCTTTTAGAGTCGTACAAACTGTTCTGAAGAGCACTGTAATCTGTTTCGTCACATAAAAAACGTATAATCTAAATTTTATGAACTATTCCAAAGGTTTATTTTTGGTATAGTTCAGATCAATCAAACTACTTCAAAGATAAGTTTTACTGATCTACATATAAGGGTATCTGTTCCCGCTTTATTAAGTTATCATACCAGCTAAACATGTTCTCTCAATCTCTTTATAGAACAATAAGCGTTGTTATATAGTTTGAGTTATTCTAGATCGTCCTAACTGTTATTGAGCTTAGTCTTTAAGTGAAGTACTGTTGCTCTTACAGTAGTTGTTTTCACTGTAACGGGACTTTAAGTAGGAAATAATCTCCATTAGGGTAATTTTCCAATTGTTGCACGGCTAAAAACTCGCCTATTGTTGCACACTCCATGTTATACTTATGAGGTGTGCAACAATTGGCGAATTTTTAGCCGTGCAATAATTGGAAAATTACCCTACTATGAATTGATGAAGAATTATAATCTGGCTTTCATTTCACATGGCTGTTTAACCACAGTTTCTTCATGGCAGGTATTTAAGAGCTTTCCATTGTATGCTCTTTGCTTAAAATATAACCGAATAACCTTAAACATTCTCATTATATGCATTTTATTTGTTAGGTTTTCTAATAATCTCAAATATCATTGATATCACTACCTTTTAGTTGTGAAAATTCCCACGCGACACGCATGTCAAAAGTTACGGCAGCGCAAGTTTTGGTTGTATGAAAGTTACTTTGATGTTATTTGAATGCAATGCTAGAATAACGTTAAATTAACTGTAGCACAAACAAAACATGCGCTGCCGTAACTCTTATAAGACATCCCAAGAAACATAAATAGACGAATAACAGTTTCTTAAGCTAAAGTTTGCTTAACCCTCGAGCGATCGCGCTGTTGTATTTTGTACAACACGTTGAAAAAATCTCGCTTTTTGTACCCAGCATTAGCGTGGTGCTGACGCAGGTAGTCAACCGCGCGAGTTACGGAAGGTTAAGAGTTGTTTGTTCAACTATTATAGAGCAAAAATGTTTGTTGGGATATGCGTTGCTTGGGTTCTAGTTCATGATGAACTGCATCTGCAGGATGTCCTGTACATATTTAATTATGTCTATTGTGCTCCCAGAGGATACAATCATTACGATAAGGTTATATTACGGAAGCAAAAAAAATGTTACAGCTGTAGATCCCATGTGCTGAAATGCAGAACAGTTAGGATAAACCTGAAAGTCTCGATCAGACACGAATGCCACATAAGTGGTAAAGTGTCTTTAATAAATATTAATAATAATAACAATGAAAGTCTCGATGGATCACATAGTCTATACTGTTGAATATGCTTTAACATCCATTTGCGTAACAGAAAATTGTGATCGATGAATAAATTGAGATTTAAATTATGAAAAGAAATCCACGTACTCGTGGTGAGACTCGAACTCACAACTACCTATTCGCTAGACGGGCGCTTCTATTCCTTCAAGCTACGGAGTCACTCGACTATCTCCGTCGCCAGTAGGAAAAAGAAATGAACTCAATTCCACAGTCACACATGGTTATCTTCTTTTCACAATCCAAACCTCCTTCGGATGGGATTAGATGAACATCTAACACATACACTGTTGTGCACATGTGTGTCAAAGCGGGAGAGGAAATTATTTTTAATTGTCAAGAGCTTCGAGCATTTTCTACAGTGTAATTTCTCACATGGCTTGGCTGAGCAAAATCAAGAAATTTACATTCGCATAACCTATGTTAATATTCGAAGAGCTCCAACCACCCTAGATGATCGTGTATTATAACGCTGTGTAACCAAAGCGTATAATCTAGCCGATGTAGATTTTATATTGCAACGTTCATAATAATTTTGTTGCCCTGGAACATTGCAGCTGATATTTAAATATTGATCGTGAGTGGAGATCGGAGATAGTTTCGGCTTTGCAGTCTTGTATAAGTCGAACAAACTACACAATTAAATAGTTTGTTCCACTAAAACAAGACTTCAAAGCCGAAACTATCTCCGATATGCAAACATTGACTAAACTCTTGGGAGACTCATGGGCATTTTTGTTTATTATCATAAAAATTGGGCCGAAGGGTCTCAGATTTTCATGAAAATTTTTCCACAGGCTGGACTCATGAAAATATGAACAAATAAAATTGAGTAAAATTCAGGGTCGCCTATTTTTCCGGAAAACTCAGGTGTAAATTCTTTGTTTTCCCCTGACACTACTTACTTTGAAAAATCATAACTCAAGAACGAAGCATCATAGAAACAATTTTTTTTTATTTAGGAAATGAAAGCAAATTTTCTCAGAAATCTAAAAAATATGAACTGGAGAAAGTTTTCCACAGTTACTCGTAAAGAAAAGCCGGAAAAACAATGCCGAACTCGTGGAAAATTTTAAAAACAATATTTTGAGAAGGATATTTCATAAGCTTAAATCGCTGAAATTTTAGGAGTGCACTTTTTTTTTGTTTCTGAGTTATGGCCAATTTGATTGAAAAATGTCCAAATGTATCACATAAGCCTTTTCTTTGAAAAATTATAACTCAAGAACGAAGCATCATAGAAACAAAGTTTTTTAATGAAAATGAAAGCAAATTTTCTCAGAAAAAAAATGAAGTTGAAAAAGTTTTCCACAAAATTTTCCACCGTTGAGAAAATTTAATAACAAAAGCCGAAAAAAATATTTTTGAGATGGTAATTTTATAAGCTTTGATCGTTGAAATTTTTGGAATGGACTTTTTTCTCTTTCTTGAAATTTTGTGCAAAATAACCATGTACGCATATATTATATGGTTGTTTTATGCTTATGTTTCTTATTGTTAAATAATTTTCTGAATGGTTAAATTAATATTCAAGCTGTATTACTTTATGATTATGATGCACTCATTAGTAATTTATGGGCGTCATTTTTTTTCTATATATCTCATTATTATCTCACTCGCACATAATTATATACGTAGCTATAGCCGAACTAACGTTCAAAATTGTAACTCTTTAGTATTTAGTCAGAATCCAACCTTTGTGTGAAGCAGACCTTACCGCGAGTCAAATCCCGCATTATCCAAAAGACCCAAGTTCCGCTATTGTTTGTTGTCGCGAAAATATCTGCCTCGTGTGTCGGTGGCAAGTAGAAGGTTGCGAATTGTTCGTTTTACGTCTGCTGGTTTGCCAACACAAATTGTCGCGAGCTCATCAGTAGAAAGTCCTGTAAAATGGTCATTTTTCACATAAATGGCCATTCGCTTTCATTTTCTAAAAAAAACTTTGTTCCTACGATACTTCGTTCTTGAGTTATTATTTTTCAAAGAAAAGGCTTATATGACACATTTCGATGTTTTTCAACAAAATTGGCCATAACTCAAAAACGAAAATAAAGTGCATTCCAAAAATTTCAGCGGTTAAAGCTTATGGAATAACCTTCTCAATTTTATTTTTATATTTTTTTACGAGTTCGGGCATTGTTTTTCCGGTTTTTCTTTACGAATTATCTCAACTGTGGAAAATTTTGTGAAAAACTTTTTTAAGTTCATATTATTTTCGGATTTCTGAGAAAATTTGCTTTTATTTTCTAAAAAAAAACTGTGTTTCTATGATGCTCCGTTCTTCAGTTATCATTTTTCAAAGTAAGTAGTGACAGGGGAAAACAAAGAATTTCCAACTGAGTTTTCCGGGAAATCAGGCGACCATGAATTTTTCCCATTCTTTTTTGCATGATATAAAAACATGCTTTTACACCCGTAGACTTCATGATGTTACCTTAATGACATTCTAGATAACCTAGAACACCTGAAAAAATATATTTCATCATATTTTGCCATTTTTATATTTTTGGACGCCAAAAGTATAGAAATATGTTGATAAACTGCATAATAATGCTTGGATGCTTTTTTTTTAAAAAAAAAAAGCTTGCCCTTTACGCTATGCGTGGACTTGAAGTGGTATACCATCTTTTATAAAATTGTTTCCAGTTAGAGAATAGAACCGATAAGGGCCCCTATAGCCGCACATGTTAAGGCATGGATATTCAGCATGACTATGCTGATGGTCCAGAAACTTTTCGTAATGGAAATTGTCTTGACTTCCTTGGGCATCTATCTTCGTGCCTGCTACACATTATACACGTGCGATATGGTCATTGGTATCGGAAGCTGAGAAGCAGGCGTTGTCTCAGTGGAGACGTTACGCCAAGAAGATATTGATTGGATGGTTTTCTGAAGTTTAGGGATGCTCTCGATAACATGTATTCTAGTCTCATATTGAAAGCCGTACGGTGTCACGAACTATCCATAATGAGTTATAAGCTCTCTTTACGCTTATGGGTTTTACAGTGCCCATTTTAGGGCCCTGATTGAACCAGTAGCGATATTAGCTATTAATTGGGCTATTAGCAGTGCTGGTATGGGGGTGAATTAAAAAAAATATTATTAGTCATCAGCACCGCTACGAAAGAACACACAATGTCAATGTGTGGAACTCGCCATAAAGTTATCTGAGTGGAATATATTCAGCTTGTGTTACGCTCGGCGAATGTAACAAAAGATGAAGCAATGTAGGCACTCGGAAACGCTTCCCTAAATGCTTCACATTCTCTTGTACGGTTCGGTACTAAACCGCACTGAAGAGAGAGGATGTCTGGCGACTCTAATGAACGCGAAGCATTAAGAATTTCTATAGAGATTCCTCCTAGAACAGGGGTTCTCAAACTTATTCAGCCTGCGACCCACTTTTTATTTGCATAGAATATGGCGACACACTAGCACGTATTTTCATAACATACGTCATTTTAGAAATTTTAGATTTTTTTTTTATAATTTCATTGTTATATTAGTGTAAATGTCTATTTAAAGGTTGCAATTGGCTCTCGTTAAGTAAAACTCCTTCTTAGACATTTTGAAGTTCATTTTTTTTAATTTGCAGTTCTCTTTTTGGTTCGAATACACATTTATAAGTTCCATTTAATTCTCTGTTTTAAAAATTAATGATAAGTTGGCAAGTTTCTAATACAAATTTAAACTTTCCGACTCAATGTAATACTTCAGAAATCCTCATATTTTAGGGATTCTATCACACATTTAAAAGCTAGTGAAACCTAAGAATTAATAAAAATTTGCTAGATATACTGGCAATTTTACGCTCCTGCTGAATTTTAAGAATACCCTTTGAAAGGATTCGTGTTTTATGTACATAAAGAATGGGCTAAAAACGCCCCCATCAATATTTTTTTAGTGATTTCTATAAACGTTCTGATTTCGGAAGATTGAGCAAAATTCTACCGAAGTTCAATTCAATAAAATATACATAGAATTTGGCGGCGAATAACTAACGAAATTATGTATTTTTCGCCTGATATTCGGTTTTTCTGAAATTCTAACAATTGAACTTGGCACTTTATTTCCAGCGTGTAGAATAATCTAAAGTGGCAAAAAGAAATCTGAATTAATAGAAACATCCCAAAATCTTGCACCATTTAAAACTAAACTTGTTGTTCCAGAATCGATTTCAGAATACCAGCAGTAATTTTAATGTTCAATAAAAATGTATAAATAAGGCTCGCAATACACAAGTTTGAATAGAAATGAAGAAAAAAACCTTATTTCTAGAAGAAAAATTAAACCGATGATTCTTATTGCTTAATCTCGAAAAGCGAAACTGAAAGCATTTTCTCATATATTGGTTTTTGATTTTCATCAAATGATGGATCGATATTCTCTTAATCGATTTTCATTTACATTTAGAGGAAGGCTCAAGGCTGTTCGAAAAACTTTTTAATTCTTACAGAAACCATTTTTAATCAAAATTTCTTAAAAAAATGGTTTCTAGAAAAAAAAAAGAGAAACATTTTCCATTTAGAAAGAAAACCAGAATTTACCTTGATATTTCCTCTAAATGTGTATGGAAGCCAATTTTAAAAATATTGCTTCCTTATTTAATGAAAAATAAAAAACCAAAATATGAAGGAATGCATCCAGGTCCACCTTAAGTATATTTTAATTTTAAACCTCCGCGACTCACAAAAAATCAGCTCACAACCAATAGTTTGAGAAACGCTGCCCTAGAGAAATAATTTGAATTGAGCTCAAAACTAAAAAAACTTTTTCCCCACTCGAACTTTCGCCCACTTTACTCAATAGGTCGGACTCGAAAGGTACCCTTGGTGGTACTTTTGAAGGAGATACCAGTATAAACTATTAGGCGGTTGAAAAACAAGTTAAAAAATTTGAAAAAATTACCTAGACCTGGATGAATCCCAGAAATATTCTTTTTGGAACTTCAGAAGGTACCCATTGAGGAATCCAAGAAGTACTTCTGAAGGAACTCCATATAATTACATTGAACAATCTCATGAGATTACGTAAAGGAATCCTAAAAGAAACTACTCCTTGAAGAACTATAAGAGATAACCAAGCAAAATCTCACATGAAATCTCAGAATAATTTTTGGAGAAACTTCTGGATAATTTGGAACTGTTATACGAGAGAGTAAGTCTCGGCTTCATAATAAATAAATCGCTCTCACTTGTAGTTAGTGGGCAAAAACGCGAGAGTGTTGTGGATTGGCATCTAAGCCGAATGAGAGATGGGTTTGTGAAAAAAGCATGTTCACGGTGTGGCTTTGGGGTCAGTTTGGCTTTCTATTCCGCAGAATTGTTACTTGTTCTGTGGCTTAGTTGGTTAAAGCGCCGGTCTAGGGAATACGGAGTCGTGGGTTCGAATCCCACCAGAATGTGATTTTTTTCACAAATTTCATCTCTAAATTTGTCATTTAGCAACATTTCGTGCCTTCTAATTACAAGTTTTTCCAGTTTTTCCAGTAAGAGTTATAAGACTGGAAAGAATGTTGGCTTTCTCAGTCTATAAGATTGAAACGTCAAGTTCTGGAGAATGTTATGAAATTTACAAATGCAGGACTAGAAGAAACTCTTGCAGAATATCTAACAAAAGTTGCTACAGAATCTTTGGGATGAAGTTGTAGAGGAATTCCCGGACAAATCCGAACAACGGATTGTACACATAGAAGAGGTTGGCGTGCAAGCTATTTTAAAGTGAAACATCAAGAAATCCCATTGCACTTTTGTAAACAAACTTTAGAGGCACAAATAATTGAGCCAAGCCACACTTGTTTATCCTGGCTTTGCTCACTTGCAAAAAGAGGCAGTTCGTCCAAATCGAGTGCATTGGTTTACGAATTTTCAGGATTGGTGCTCTTGAAATTGAAAACGTGAGTAGGGGTCCACGTCGCACATTGTGGCAGCCATATTTTTATTCTCTGAAGTTTCTCCTTAACACTAACTCATTTTGACTAGGGTCTCCTTACAATCTACCAAATTCAGAGACAGCTGTAACCTCGGGTCATTTTTTACTCTTCTTGGGCATAGTGTATCATTGTGCTCGTCACTCAACGACACCTTTATGTGATTCCAAGCATTAGTGGTACCGTAAAACGGGGTAACTTTGATAGTTTTTCAGCGAATTTTCTCAATATTTTTCCATGTAACAGTATTTCCCCGACTTTTATATTTTTAAAACAAGTTCTGGGGTATCAGTTATCAATTGCAATTGAAAGATTTGATAACCTGAAATATTTTGGTTAACTTTTAGTTTTTCATATGAGCGAGAATCAGATTTTCATTTTGGGATAACTTTGATAATGCCCTGAAAAACACATAAAAACTTAAAAAATAATTACAGATTGAAATCTTAGGAGTATGAACATGATGAGAGTAGCCTTGTAGAATATATCAGATAGAATTTTTATATCAAAACATTGATTTTTACCGAATTCTACGTATAAAAATGAGTTCGTGGAGTACTGAGTGGAAAACACAGTGAATTTAGATATCAAAATTCATTATCTTTGTAATAATATATGCTTAACGGTACATCAACATATGATAACATGCTATTCATGGTGAGTTTTCTTTTTTTGGGTAGTTTTTTGATGTTTTATTAACAAATTTTGAACAACACAGGTTTATCTACATGAAATTACTAGGGCATTGCATACTTTTAGGCGTTTATCGATGTATGGAAATTAATATCCCAATTTACAAAATTGCTTCCATTTCGTAAAAACACACTTCGTTAAGAGATTCAATGCCAGATTTGGAATCTGCTATGATGAATCTATCGAGAATAAGAGTCCATTCATTGAAAAAATAGTTGTAACGAAGTCGTATAGCAGATTGTTTGAAGGTGTTGACAAATGACAAAAATATCAACAATTTTTATTTTTTGTCCAAAAAGTTGTATTTAAACTAGATTTCAATGAAAATACGTCTAAGAAGAACTTTCATATGTATAGAATTGGTTTGCCTTTTTCTTAACTGGTTGAAGGAATCATAATTATAAGTTAAACTATACAATGCCTGCCGCACTATCAAAGTTACCCGCATTATCAAAGATACCCCGTTTTACGGTATGTGATTTTGTTTGCACTCGCCTAATTCATGAGTATGATGGAAAGGAATACAAAAATACCCACGAGTCATTTTTTCTCCCAAATAAGTAGTGGAAGTGTATTTCATTATGATTTTGATAGTGAAGTGTTTCAATGCTCTTGAAACCATAGATGGGTAACTCTCGCTGAGACCGGCCCACTATTTACACCTGGTCTTCAACATTGTTTAAGGTGACGATTTTCTGAAAGTCTTCACTAAAAAAGTAAGGAAAATGTAAATATTTGGTTACTCAAATTGATGGACCCCCCGTTAGCTAGAGCCACAACAATTTTTGCAGACCCCTCGATTTTGGTCGAATGGTGGCTCATTTAAACCGTTATAACTCGAAAGTTTCGCCTAAAACCACCTCAATACGAATTGTTGTTGAAAAGAGAAGATAGAGCTACCATTTACAATAATAAAAAGTTGGGTCGGCCATATTGATTTTGGCCGCCATCTTGGATTTTTATACCAAAACATTTTTTTCATCTTGATGGCAACCACCGATTTTCAAAATTTTTGCATCAATTGAAAGCTGAGACATTTATACATAACATATCAAAAAATTAGAGATGTCTTTTTTTCCTACCAAAAGTCTTCCAGACTTCCAGAAAATCGGAAACTTTTTTGAAGACAAGGTGTAAATAGTGGGCCGGTCTCAGCGAGAATTGCTCAGATGTCAAAGATGTTCTCCAGAAATGTTTGCGTCACTGCAAAAAGTTTAAAAGTTCTGTGCGAATCACATCTGAGTGCTTTCATGCTTTGCTTGTTCGCGAATGAAGAACTGCGAGAATACATCGCATTAGACGACATTCTAAACGTTTTATTGCGATGAACATAGCTTATCCGCACAAGCGTGCGAGTGAACTTACAAAGTGTCAAACAAATTCGCAGTAAGTGATCAGTTGGAACCCACCAATGCCCGCAGGGTACTGTACCATTTGGGCAGGTGTATCTATTTTGGGCACTTGCCGCTTTAACTAAGTCAATTTCAAACCGATTGATTTGAATTTTTGTACAGAGTTAGATACTGTACGTGCCTAACCCTATACAAAATTTCAAATCAATCGGTTTGAAATCGACTTAGTTATAGCGGCAAGTGCCCAAAATAGGTACACCTGCCCAAATGGTACAAGACCCTATATTGCCTGCACTTTTGTACGCATAAGGCTTTTGCTGCATCTCGTGCTGCATCTTATGCGACATCATTTTATCGTATAAAAGTATGTATAACATTCTCTGAAACTTCGTTATACGTGCAAATTGGCTGTCTGGATGATCGATCATTCAAGTTGAAACAAACTCCCTACAGAATAATCGAAATATATGTGCAATCGATCTTCAACTTCCTTTTAGCTCTTTATTCTGGTTTATGCCAGCTCACTTCGATCCATATGTCATAGGTTCACTGTCACTGTCAGCTCTGCCGATGCCGATTGATGGTCGCTTAGGGTTATTTTTATGGAAAGGTAATTTTCTAAGTAGTTCCACATGTGTAGTTTCCGATTCTGAAACACAACACGCCACGCCACACATAGGATAGGACAAAATCAAACATGCAACAGTGACGAGGGCGGCGAGGACGACGACAACAAAAATATCGATACAAATATCACAGACAAACAGATACAACAGTGCACTCACTCGATAGTCACATGTAATAGTTATTGAAAGTGAGCAATAGAGAGTGATAGAAACACACGGACACGACAGCATTGGAATAGAGGAAAAGACATGGTCGTCCTCGTCGTTAAAGTTCACCGTTAAGTGATTATATCGCCATTAAAAATTCAACAATATCCTCCGGCAGCACCACATCAATCAGCCGTCGACATCGACGCGCATACACATATGAATGTTTATGTACCTACTCTGACGGTCGGTTGGTCAAACAATCCGGTTTCTTCCGGATGTGTGGGTGTGTGTCTTTTCTTTCTATTTTGGGATTGATTGATAACGAACGATTGGCACGATGGACACAATGGGTTACCGATGGGTGCCCACGATTTACGAGGGCGCTTAGTTTCCACTCATGTTCGGTTTGCAACTTATTCGAACAAAACTGATTCTTTGATTTAGAATTAATTAAAAGTCGTCAGAAACTTCAGAATTAGAGTAAGATAGTTAATGTGTTGTAATGCGCAAAATTTGGCGCCAACATGAAAAATGAGCGTCCCTTGGTAACCAGATTACAGTTTTTATAGCATACTTTGATCGATTTTTATAGCACATGAAAATATGAGCAGCGATTAGAGAATGAATTTGAGTGATAGTGAGTGACATGACACAACACATGAACAAGCGTAGCACTCTTTTGTCATTTCTTTCCCTTCTGATGAACAGAGCATTGCGCACACACGGACACATACACACATACACGTATGACATGGCAACGAAAACAATAGAAAAACAAAAACAAACAGATCGCAAAATCGAAAAACAAAGAGATTTAAGAGAGATTTCGCTCACCCGAAGCGCTTCTTCCTCGGCGGCCTCTTCCTCTTCGGCCTTCTTCTGGAGTTCGTCGTACGACATGGCGACAATGGCCAAGATCAAATTTACAAGGTAGAACGAACCCAAGAAGATAATCACAATGAAGAAGAGCATGTGCCACGGTCCAGCTGATCGTAACACCTGTTTTGCACACCACGAAGAGTAGTAGTAGTAGTGGGAGTTTTGGTTAGTGTGAGTGATGTGTGGAGGGAGTTTTGAGTTTTTGATGTTGGACAATTGTAGATTGTTGGAGAAGAAAAAGATACAAATCGAGAGTTTAATAAATGAAGTTTTGTAATATTTTCGTTGGAAGAGGATTGGAATCCAGGGAATTCAGGTTTAGGGGAAAAGTAATGAATACTCGTTCTCATTCACTCATCGGACATTGGATACGAACCAGTTGATATAGATTCTCCCAATAATCTTGGGTCATTAGACGAAAGGCAGATAAGAATGCCCATCCGAAAGTATCGAAACTTGTATACCCGTAATTTGGATTATCTCCATAACCTTGTAAACAAATATATCCTTCCTCGCATTGGCTGTTGAACGATAGGGAAAACAAGTGACAGCAGGTTAGTACGATCTTGGACTTCCAGAAACGCAAACACTGATTCAAAGCCCTACCCAGCACCCGACGAGTTCCCACAAAGAGGCGTGTCTCCAGTTTCCGAGAAGAACCAATTGGCTGAAAAGAGAAAGCACATATAGAAACATAACATTCGTCCTGATGCTGACCTCCACCGAAACGCACAGTCGTTATTGTTGAACCGTTCCCAGTTTTCGTCCGACAGGTTGCCCCACGAACCGTCCAGCGGGAACTCCTTGATGCACTTCTGCGTCAGCACGCCCATGTAGATCTGCAGCCCCATTAAAGCAAACACCGATAACGAAAACATTGTTAAAATTATCACATCTCTGAGATTCTTAACGGACTCTATGACAGCGCCGACGATGGTCTTGAGACCTGTTGGAAGCGAAAGAAACAAGGATCCAAGGGTTAGATTCAAATCGACAAATAGATGGCGCTAGTGTGAAACGTCAAACAGAAGCGATGCAGGTGCCTCTAGCCATGAAGTCACAACTAATGCCCTGGTTTATATTCAGAAGGATACTCACCTGGAACGATGGCCACTGTTTTGAGAGCTCGTAGTACCCTGAATGTTCTCAATGCAGCGAGATTACCCAAATCTATACCCATAGTTACATATCTGTTGAGCCGAATGAGGAGCCGCCGTTGATGAGGTGCATTGTCAACCATCCGTGTACCAATCAATCGGTGGTAGAATGGTTGAAGCGTACGGGGGATAAGAAAAACATCATTAGCATAGGTCACTTTGTACAGAGAGAGGGGAGTTTCCATAGATCAATGCTTTGCCACATGGCCACGACGGGTGTTACGCGGTGGTGTAAGTGTGTGTGTGTGGGTGTGCGTGTGATTGTGTGTTTTATGGAACTTACAATGTGATTCGGTTGCACCTGTGAAGTACGTTGTAGTGCAACGCTTTGTAATAATTTGTAGCAAGAGATGATAATGAAGAGTCCTGCCGGAGGGTTGAATCTTTCCATTTTATTCGCGCTTGAAATGTTTTCCCACTTTCAAATCAGGGGGAAACCATCATTTACAGCAGGGAGACTTGACCTTATACTCTTTAAAAAAATAGACGAAGCGTTGTGAATGCTACTGTTCTTAGCTTTAATACTGTTAATCTGTTGTAAAATGTATTGGCAGTGATGTTAGCAGTAAATATTTCAGTATTAAGACTTGCGAAGTTTTAAAGATTTATAACTTCAAACTAAATAAATATATTTTTATAATTACACAGCATAGCGCTGATCTAATTTAATCAAGAAAACCTTAAAATTTGGGAAGATTGTATTTTTTCTTCTATGTCACGGTCGCCATATCAGGAATAATCACGGTCGCCATCTCAGTGGTCAGTCTGTATAAATATTTGGGAAAATCCCTGACAGGATTCCTACAAAATCTCTGAGGGATTCCCAGACGAATTCTTGAGGGAATTTCATGGGAATTCCAGAGAGAATTCCAGGAGAAATCCCAGAGGGAATTCCAGGAGGAATCCCAGAAGGAATTCCAGAGGAATCCCTAAGGGAATTTCAGAGGGATCCCTGAGGGAATTCCAGAGGAATCCCTGAGGGAATTCCAGAGGAATCCCTGAGGGAATTCCAGAGGAATCCCTGAGGGAATTCCAGAGGAATCCCTGAGGGAATTCCAGAGGAATCCCTGAGGGAATTCCAGAGGAATCCCTGAGGGAATTCCAGAGGAATCCCTGAGGGAATTCCAGAGGAATCCCTGAGGGAATTCCAGAGGAATCCCTGAGGGAATTCCAGAGGAATCCCTGAGGGAATTCCAGAGGAATCCCTGAGGGAATTCCAGAGGAATCCCTGAGGGAATTCCAGAGGAATCCCTGAGGGAATTCCAGAGGAATCCCTGAGGGAATTCCAGAGGAATCCCTGAGGGAATTCCAGAGGAATCCCTGAGGGAATTCCAGAGGAATCCGAGGGAATTCCAGAGGAATCCCTGAGGGAATTCCAGAAGTATCCCTGAGGGAATTCCAGAAGTATCCCTGAGGGAATTCCAGAAGTATCCCTGAGGGAATTCCAGAGGAATCCCTGAGGGAATTCCAGAAGTATCCCTGAGGGAATTCCAGAGGAATCCCTGAGGGAATTCCAGAGGAATCCCTGAGGGAATTCCAGAGGAATCCCTGAGGGAATTCCAGAGGAATCCCTAAGGGAATTCCAGAGGGATCCCACGGTGTGTCTGGTAGAACAAAATTAATTTAAAAAAATCGGTATCGCTAAAACACCCACTAAACGAAAGCTGAAGGTCCCCTCTTTCATTTGAGACTAAAATGAGAAAGTTCTATCGGCGGTTCTGGAACAATTTTTTTTTTCAAAGTTTACTTTTCTTGACACTTGTGTTTTTTTCTCTTTTCAACTTTGAGTGTAGAAAAATGGTCTTGTATGAGGTCGCCCATAAGTATCGTATCCTTCTAAAAGAGTAAACAAGTCAAATAAATACTTAATATTTCCCAGACAAAAAGTTAAAAAAAAAAAATAGAGCAGGTGAAATAGAATTTCAGCAGTATTTGTGCACATGTACAAATAAACTCCGCTTTTTATGCATGTAGAATAAGTTGTTGCGGCTGCATTTTTTTTAGTTTTTTTGGCTGTGTCATATGATTTAAAAGTTTTACAATCGAAGTAGGCCGAGTAATATCAACAAAAATAGAACATACATCAAAGTAGCTCGGATCGCGGGGTACCACATTTGAAAGGTTAACAAACATGCATTTCGGAAAACTGAAAGTTTTTGAAAAGTATGAATAAAACTATCAAGAACTCCACACCCATTTTATCAACGTGAAGGGACGATAACAATGACGTCACATGTTTACGTTAAAAGATGATGATTACTTGTCTTGTCTTGTCTTCTTGTATGCCGTGGCTCGGATAAAATTACCACGTACAGGTATTCGTTCAATTAGTGCATCTTTATGGTACAATGGATAAAATCACGTATATCTCAGGGAAGGAATAAAAACATAAAAGGTTAAGCCATCAAAACAAATGATATTAATTGTGATTTCATGGAAAAATGCCGCAACATTATTTACTTCTATATTTCATACCTTTTTTTAATTTTTCTGTGTATCCTCCTTAAAAATCTGCACAACAATAGTAAATTTTAGCATCAACCCCTTTGGCATGTTTGCTCTATAATCGGGTCATCTATGCAGTGTCCTGAACACATTGACTAATCTTATTAGGATTCCAGAGAAAACAAATCCAAACAATTTTCATATTGCTAAATTAAAGGCAATTCAGCGAAATTTGAGTGATTTTTCATTGATAAACACCACATATCTGTGAAGATGCCACAGGTAATCCCCGGCTATCGTGGCAGCTCACCAAAATAATTCAAACCTCTACAGATCTGTAGTGTGCATATTTGAAAAGCAGCACGCGATCAATACGGCTGTCACCCTTGTACAAATATGGTGTCATCGTCATCATCTTATTGTGAGAAAACGATACCCAGATTTCGAACTTATTGCCAAACCTTGGAATTCCTAGCCGATTTATCCACAAACGCAAACTTTACTTTTCCTGGGACACCCCCTCATGCCATGGTTAACAACATCTGAACACATCATACATAATGGTTTTTGAGATATTAACATTTTTCGCGACTGACTGACCACGCTAAATTTTCAACGTGTTTGTGCAATTTTTTCCTCCTTTTGTCTTCAATCTGAAATAACTTTTCATTCGTTGCAAGAAAATCTATGAAATTTCCATCATCAAAAGATGACTAGTTTAAGATTAGACTGCTGTAAAAGTATGATGATTATGATCATTGAGAACGCCACTACAAAATATGCCATGCGTCCGGATTCTAAGTGGACAATGCTTTAGATGCTACAGGGAGATGATCAAAGGCAAGCAACTTGTTTGCACTAAAGCTGAAGTACAACGAAACTTGTTGAACATCATTCAGACTTCTCATCAAGTTGCTGCGATTGACGGTTTCGATACCCGATCGGTCCAGCAACTTTTCGTGAAGGAAATTTCCATGGCTTCCCTGAGCATAGAGTATCTTCGTGTTAGTCACACGATATACACCACACATGCAAAATGGTAATTGGCAGAAGAAGCTCTTAGTTAAAAATTTGTGGAAGTGCTGTGCTTTTAGAAGATATAATAAGACAATTCCAAACAAATCGAACAATTTAATTTATTATTATTATATCTCCTACTGTAGGGCCCATATAGCCGAGGCGGTAAACGCACGGGTATTCAGCATGACCATGCTGAGGGTGACGGGTTCGATTCCCGGTCGGTCCAGGATCTTTTCGTAAAGGAAATTTCCTTGACTTCCTTGGGCATAGAGTATCTTCGTGCCTGCCACACGATATACACATGCAAAATGGTCATTGGCAGAGGAAGCTCTCAGTTAATAACTGTGGAAGTGCTCATAGAACACTAGGCTGAGAAGCAGGCTTTGTCCCAATGAGGACGTTACGCCAAGAAGAAGAAGAAGATCTCCTACTGTGCTCGCTCATAGAGCTAAGCTGAGAAGCAGGCTTTGTTCCTGTGGGGACGTTACGCCAAGAAGAAGAAGGAGAAGAAAGAAAACTAGTGTCTTGAGTACCAGTCCTTGGTACCAGTCGCACATTGAAGTTGAGAAGCAGTTTAAGGAGAATATATGACGAAGCTATTTCCCGAATTTTGCCCGTGTAGCTGCCGGCTTAGAATAGCACTACGGACCACCTGTTCCGGTGGTAAAAGTCCACCAAACAGGTAACCCCAATCCAAGGTGTCAGGCGACCCGTGCTGAGGGATGAATGGTTGAGGGGGTTAAAAATATGCTCGATCTTTAACGGAGCCCGTAGCGTGGGTAGATCGCCTTTTTGGGTTGCGTTGCGGTGAAAGATCTACCAAACCGAACCCTAGTCCTAACTGCTTCCAACTAGTGGAACAGCATAACTTAGTAATCAAAAGAAAACACTTTGGTCCTTATTACATTTTACACCTTGTTGAAAGTGATAGGTCTCGGTTTTAGGTGTGGCCGAGATAGACCTTGAAACAGGGACAAATGGATTAGTATTCCTAATCTTTTATTCGGTGTTCACTAGTTTGAAACAGTAAGGACTAGGGTTCCGATGCATGGTCAATATCGGTATCATTTCTTGATTTTATCGTTAGGGGATCCGATTTTGACTGAAAAAGGAGCGTGTTCAAAGCGGAACCTATCGATCAGAATCCTCCCTTGCGATCGAGTTGAAAATGACTACTGTAATAAAACCGAATACTTTATAACTTCTCAATGGTGATAAAGTAATACGACATGCACTATACAAATGACACGGGATATGCAACAATAGATCAAATATTGGTCGCAGTGGTTTATGTTCCGAACAGAGAAAAAAAAAATACCCCGAATTTTCAAGACCGCAAATCTGAAGAACCAAATGACGGTTTGTGTTGGTCGATTTTTGACCTGCTGGTACCAGTCAAATACGAGATACTAAGCACGACCTTACAGTTGACGTCGAAATACGTATCTGTCATAGGATGCAAACGCATAATTGAAATTCAAAGGAACAGTATTTAGCTCGATTTCATACTTACTGTTCTAGTACTTTCACTTAACTGCCCATAAACGCAAAACTGTCTCCTGCTGGATTTCCCATTCACCTGGGACTATTATGCTTTTATGGGTAGAGTAATAAAAAGAATATAAAAAGTCGGAAAGCCATGCTTGCAATGAAAAAACTGTGTTTCATCATTAATGGATACTCCAAAAACATAAAAAATAACATATTTTTCAAAAAAAAAAAAATGTTCTGGACCCGCCGATAGAACTTTCTTATTTTATTCTCAAATGAAAGGTGGGGCCCTTAGCTTTCGTTTGGTGGGTGTTTTAGCGATACCGATTTTTTTAAATTAATGTTTTCCACCAGACACACCGTGATCCCTGAGGGAATTCCAGAGGAATCCGAGGGAATTCCAGAGGAATCCCTGAGGGAATTCCAGAAGTATCCCTGAGGGAATTCCAGAGGAATCCCTGAGGGAATTCCAGAGGAATCTCTGAGGGAAATTCAGCAGAAACCCCTGAGGGAATTCCAGGAGAAATCCCTGAGGGAATTCCAGAGGAATCCCTGAGGGAATTCCAGAGGAATCCCTGAGGGAATTCCAGAGGAATCCCTGAGGGAATTCCAGCAGAAACCCCTGAGGGAATTCCAGGAGAAATCCCTGAGGGAATTCCAGGAGGAATCCCTGAGGAAATTCCAGAGGAATCCCTGAGGGAATTCCAGAGGAATCTCTGAGGGAAATTCAGCAGAAACCCCTGAGGGAATTCCAGGAGAAATCCCTGAGGGAATTCCAGGAGGAATCCCTGAGGGAATTCCAGGTGGAATCCCAGAGGGAATTCCAGGTGGAATCCCAGAGGGAATTCCAGGTGGAATCCCAGAGGGAATTCCAGGTGGAATCCCAGAGGGAATTCCAGGTGGAATCCCAGAGGGAATTCCAGGTGGAATCCCAGAGGGAATTCCAGGTGGAATCCCAGAGGGAATTCCAGGTGGAATCCCGGAGGGAATTCCAGGTGGAATCCCGGAGGGAATTCCAGGTGGAATCCCAGAGGGAATTCCAGGTGGAAACCCGGAGGGAATTCCAGGTGGAATCCCGGAGGGAATTCCAGGCGGAATCCCGGAGGGAATTCCAGGTGGAATCCCAGAGGGAATTCCAGGTGGAATCCCAGAGGGAATTTCAGGTGGAATCCCAGAGGGAATCCCAGAGGGGATTCCAGGAGAAGCCTTGGAAGGAGTTCTAGGATGAATCCCAGAGGGAATTCCAGGTGGAATCTCAGAGGGAATTCCAGGTGGAATCCCAGAGGGAATTCCAGGTGGAATCCTAGAGAGAATTCTAGGTGGAATCCCGGAGGGAATTCCAGGTGGAATCCCGGAGGGAATTCCAGGTGGAATCCCGGAGGGAATTCCAGGTGGAATTCCGGAGGGAATTCCAGGTGGAATCCCGGAGGGAATTCCAGGTGGAATCCCGGAGGGAATTCCTGGTGGAATCCTGGAGGGAATTCCAGGTGGAATCCTAGAGAGAATTCTAGGTGGAATCCCGGAGGGAATTCCAGGTGGAATCCCGGAGGGAATTCCAGGTGGAATCCCGGAGGGAATTCCAGGTGGAATCCCGGAGGGAATTCCAGGTGGAATCCCGGAGGGAATTCCTGGTGGAATCCTGGAGGGAATTCCAGGTGGAATTCCGGAGGGAATTCCAGGTGGAATCCCAGAGGGAATTCCAGGTGGAATCCCAGAGGGAATTCCAGGTGGAATCCCAGAGGGAATCCCAGAGGGAATCCCAGAGGGAATCCCAGAGGGAATCCCAGAGGGGATTCCAGGAGAAGCCTTGGAAGGAGTTCTAGGATGAATCTCAGAGGGAATTCCAGGTGGAATCCCAGAGGGAATCCCAGAGGGGATTCCAGGAGAAGCCTTGGAAGGAGTTCTAGGATGAAACCCGGATGGAATTCCAGGGGAATCCCAGATGGAATATTAAAAGGTATCTCCAAGTGAATTCCGTTATTATTTTATACGACGTAGTTTAAACTAACAAACAAATATGTATGTTAGTTGACCGAAGCGACTTGCAGCAGTAGATGAAACCCTAATATATCTTCCCGGTCTGCGATGAAAAATGACACTGATAAACTTTAAAACATGACGAACAAAGTAAAAAAGCTCCCACCAACAAACTGCCCTGCCTATCGCATTTAGCTATAGGTTAGGTACCAGCTCCACCCCTTGGATAAACCCGCAGGGAGGACCCGGCGACCCAACACCGGTGCACGATGGTGGGGCACTCAACCGCAAAAATTATTGTCACTAAACATGCGATGCAATATGCTGAAAAGCTCAACCAATAGAAAAACAACTTCATACACCTTGGTTCCCCCCCCCCTCCACAGACGATCGGTTCTGCGATGCACCATACCCACCCAACCCACACATATCGTGGTGAATGTCGCAATAACATCAGCAACATGAGCACCATTTAGTGCTATATCGCCATGTCTCTGCCGTCACTGTCGTTGGCGCAGTTCACGATAAGGATGTACGATATGTGGGGTGAATGAGGAATTTATTCTTCTAGATTATTACATAAACAAATCTCGTGAAATCAGGGATACATTGATTAATTCCGATATTTGATAAGCTATTGCTCCGAAATATCTCAAGGGATTATTCTAGAAAATCTTGCTCGGAATGTTCCAGCAATTTCTCCATGAATTTCCTCAGAAATTCTTTAGTGTTTTCTTCAGAAATTCTTTCAGAGGTTCCTCCATAAACTATCGACGGATTTATTTAGAAAAAAACATCAATTCAGTAACAAATTTTGAAACGACTTATAATCAATGCAACACCATTGATTATTCGTCGTTTTCAAAATTTGTTACTGAATTGATATCTTCAG
Organism: Aedes albopictus; assembly: GCF_035046485.1. Taxonomy (NCBI): domain Eukaryota; kingdom Metazoa; phylum Arthropoda; class Insecta; order Diptera; family Culicidae; genus Aedes; species Aedes albopictus. Next base: position 345,360,552 of record NC_085138.1, read on the forward strand.
AAATTTCCCTTCAAAAAATCTTTAGAATTTTTTCAAAGAAATTTTGTCAGGATTGCCTTCGGAGATTTCTCTAACACATCCTACAGAGATTCTTTCAGGAAGTCCATCAGAAAATTCATAGCTTCATTCAAGCTTTCTCTAAAATTTTTAGAAGAAAACCCCGGAAATTAATGTTAGTACTTCTTTATAAAGCCTCTCATAGTTTTTTTTTCCGAAATTTTCCCATGGATTCCTTAAGAAAATTCACAGGAATTCCAATCAAAATGTCTTCTACAGAATCTTTTCGAAAATTCTTTCAAAATATCTTGCGTGGATTGCTTCAGGATTTATTCTAGGGGGTATTCCAGAAATTTCGTTGGGTTTCCCCAGAAGTTCTTCCACAGATTCCTTCTAAAATCCATACTAGAACAATTTTGGCAAATCTTCCGCGATTTTTTTCAGAGGTGCTTTTAACAACTTCTTCAGAAAATCAAAAGTTCAAAATTTTTCCCGAAAGTACCTGGGCTTGTTAGGGGAATATCTGTAAATAAAAAGAAAATTGCGTTAAGTACTGTTCCTTTGAATTCCACTAAGAATTTGCATCCTTTGACAGATAAGTATTTCGACCTCAACTGTAAGGTCGCCTTCAGTGTCTTGTACTTGACTCGACTATCTGTCAAAGGATGCAAATTCTTAGTGGAATTCAAAGGAACAGTACTTAACGCGATTTTCTTTTTATTTAACCCTCTAATACCCAATCCCGCCTTTAGACGGGGTATAGTTTGAGCATTTTTGTAATTTTTGTTTCGTGAAAAATCAAACTTTTTATATTTTTGGCTGATATTTAGGACTGTTCTGTATATCTCAAAATGGTCTTTGGTGTATTTTGAAGTGTATTCACATTTTTTAAAAATCATTGAAAAATTGATGTTTTAGTAACCTTTTAGAAGTCATTGTTTATTTTGTATTAAATCGCTACAATTGACATATTTTAAATTTTTCCCAAATCATTCTATCCTTGTTTAATAGTTTAAGGGAATCGAATACACTCTAAAATTATTTTCCCTAAAATTACACGGAAAATAAAATTTTCTGTGAAAAAAATTTAAAATAATAATATTTCAACAATAATCATATAATCTCAAAATGTTTTCATCTCATAAAATCCGTTCCCCAAATTGGCTTCCAGGAAAAATATAAAAGTGTAGGGATGTTCAAAAATAAAAATTAGAAAAATCAAAAACTGAAATTCACGAAATCGAGAATTAAAAAGAATCATCTTCCAAAACATGTTTAAATCGATTTTAGATGGCGAAAAATGATATTTAGATCAAAATCAAAAATTTGGGTATTAGAGGGTTAAGTACTCCATGTGTTTCTTTAGAAAAAAAAATCCACAGATTTTTTCAGAGGTACTTCCAAAGTTTCCCTAAGAAATTCTTCTAGGGTTTGATTTAGACATTTCCCTGGGGATTCCTACAGAAATTCCTCCATACATTTGCCCAAGGATTGCTTTAAGACATCTTATATGAATTCTCGCCTAATTTGTTCCATGGATATTTTCAGATGTTACTCCACAAACTCGGTCTGAAATCTGAAAAGGTTGGTTTCAGAATCCCTCTTCTAAGTATTCTTCAAAAAATGCTTCCATGGCTTCCTTCAGATTTTTCCTCCCTTTCGATTTTCTACAAAGATGCCTACAGAAATTCTTTCGAAAGTCTTCCGGAGATTCCTTCACAAATTTATACAAATTTCGTGCCAGAAATCCACCAAAGATTTGTTGGGGGATCGCTCTAGGTATTACATTAAAAGTTCCCGCATGAATGTATCCAGAAATTTCTTCTGGAATTCATCAAGAAAACCTAGAGTTCTTACAGAGATTCCTTCAGGATTTCTTGCAAAAATTTCTTCGGTACTCCCACTAAGGAATACTCTACGAATTTCTCCACGGCCTCTTTAAGGATTTTTTCAGCAAAACTATTTCAACATGAATTCCTTTGGTAATATCTCAAGATTTTTTTCTTAGGATCCTTTGATCTGGAAGCCTATCTAGGCGGTTTCTGCAGGTATTCATACAGGAATGCTTTCAGAAATACGTCTACAGATTGCTCCAGGAATACTTTCAGAATATCCCCTATCAATGTCAAGAGGAGTTCACCTGGAATTTTCCTTAAAAAATTCAAAAAAAAATCTAAGAAGTTCACACCAAAGTTTTCTCGAATTTTCCAGGACATTCTTAAGATATTTTTTTCAGGTATTCTTTCAAGAATTTCCCTGGGATTTCTTTAGATATTTCTCTACAGATTCACTCAAGAGTACTTTCTGAGACTTCCTCAGGGATTCTACTGGAGATCCCTTCAGAAATTTCTTCAGGAATTGTTTCAAAAATCCCTGCTTGGATTTCTTCTGATTTGTAAAAAAGTTCTTCCATGCAGTTTTTAAGAAATACCTCTCCAAATTTCTTTGGAAATCCTACAGAGGTTCCTTCAAAATTTACTAAATAAATTCCTACAAAGGTTTTTTTTTTTAATTTCTGTGACTCCGTCAGATATATCTCTTGGAATTATTTCAAAGATTTCTATGGGAATTTATTTAGAAGTTTCTCTGGAAAATGCACAACCAATTACTGGAGGAAATATTGTAAGAACCCATGAAGGAATTTCTAAACAAATCTCTGGAGCATTGCCTGACAGAGATTCCAAGGAGAAATTTTAGATAAATTTCTGGAAGGATTCGTGGGAAAAAATCCTGAAGCATCTGAAGTTATCTATGAAAGATTTTTTTATCTGTTTTTGGAGGTATTCCTGGACGAAAGTATGAGTGCATACTTGAAGAAACCAAATAAAATACCTTCGCAATCCGCAGAAAAAAATAAGGAGCTTCTGGAGCATTTCTGAAAGTAAGTTCAAAAGAAACATTGAATGATGAATTTCTGGAGGAATTACTGAAGAAACCCACAGAGGAACAACAGGAGGATATACTTAGAAACATCTCCAGAAATCACTTCAGAAATGACAGTAAATATACTTGTGGAAATCTTGAAGAAATGAATCTTCAATAAATTTCCAAGAAATCTTTGGAGGATTTCCTTAAGGAATCCTTGGAAGAACTTCCAGTAATCCTGAAGATACCTCTGAATGTTTTTTTTAATTCTTAAACAATTTCTGAGGGGATTACTACGCAAAAATTCCTACAGTACTACCTGTAGAAATTTTTGAGGGAAATCCTTGCAGAAACAAAAAAAAAACAAATGGAGGAATCCGTTTTTTTTTTCAATTTTGAAGGAATATCTGATAAAACAAAAAAAAATAATTTCCTGTATTTTTTTAAATACCAAGGAAAATATTGTGGAGTAAATTCTGCTGGAACTTCTAAGACATTTTTTGAAGAGTTTTGAAAAGTGGAGCATCACCGGAAAAATGGGACTGAATCCCTAAAGGCTCCTTCAAAGAATCTTCGGTCTGAATGAATCCCAAGCAATCCCTGTCGAATTTCAATAAAAAATCTCTTGGATTTTTTTTCCTAAGGAATTGCTAAATAAGTACCTGAGAGGATCCCTGAATATATAGAGTAAGGAAGGAATCTCTGGAGGAATCACAACAATACAATAATTTTTAAAAGAGTTCCTGGAAAATTATCGATTTTCTAATGAAAACCCCTTAAGGACACAGTTAGAAAAATTCACCGACTTCGGAAATGTTTTACCGAAATCTCAACCGTTAAGTTTGTTTTACAGGAAAAAATCGGTAAAGGTATCAACTTTTACTGAAGTTCGTTAGAGTTTGACAGATAAACGATAACATTTTACCGAAATTTGTTAATTTTTTTACAGAATTTCGTTAAAAATCCATTACCGAACGCTTAGCGGTTGAGATTTCGGTAAAAATAACCGAACATGATTAGCTGTGGAATTTCTGAAAGAAATTCCGTATCTCTGTAAAACAGTTTTTACTAGAAACTGCTTCTTTTGCAGTAATCTTTGGAGGAATTGCTGGAGAACTTCCAAGAAGAATTTCTTGGAAAATAGCTAGATAAATTCCACGAAGAATAACTCGTGGATGAAATTTTGCTAATATTCCTGGATGAATTACTTCAGTAATGTTAAAAGAAATGCATGCAGGAGTACATATACACACTTCTGCAGATTGTTTTGATGGTATTTCCTTGAGAATTTCCGAAGGAATCCCATAAGAAATATCTTAAAAAATACCCGTAGACTAGTTCCAAGATGTAAAAAATTACAGGAATTCCTCTACAGATTTTTTTTCCTAAAATTCTTGTCTACAGTTTTATCCCAGGCTTGGAGAAAATTCAAAAATTTCTTCGAAAATCTCACAAATATATTTATGAAGGAATTTCTAAAGGAATTCTCGAAAGAATTTCTGAAGCTAAAATTCTGTACAAAGGAATATCTGAAACAATACAAGAAAAGTGTTTAAAGAAATCAGTCAGGATTTTCTGTGGACATTCCTGGAAGAATATCTATAGAAACTTCTTGGGAAACACCCGGTGGAATACCTAACAGAACCTCTTGTAATATTTTAGGAGAAATTCTTGGAGAGAATTCCCGAACAGTCCGTGGATAAATTTCTGGAGGTATCTTTGTAGGACATGGTGGAGGAACTTCTGATAAAATACATAGAAGAATACCAGGAGGAATTCCTGGAGGAATCTGTGTATGCATTATATGTCAATCTATGGAAGAATCTGTGAAAGAATATGAAAATTTCTGAAAGAGTTCTCTGGAGATTTTTCCTTGGAGGAATACATGGGGAAATTTGTGAAGAAGCAATATCATTCTGAAAGAATATCTGAAGCAATCAATGGATGATTTTTCTTTCGGAATCTCGGGAAAATGTGGAAGGAATCGTTGAGTAATTTCCCAATAAATACATAGGACATTTTCTGACACAATCCCTAGAGGAAATTGTAAAGGAATACATGCATTTAATTTAGAAGGAATTCTTGAAAGGTTTTCTAAGGGAGTCCTAGCAGGTTTTTTTGAATAAATTCTCGTAGAAGTTTATAGGAATCTTTAAAATAAGGAAATGAAGGAAATTTAGAGACATATTTTCGATAGAATTGATGGATTATGGTTTTTTGAAGAAGTCCGTGAACGATATTCGAAAAATTCACCAAAGGTAGTCCCGAAAGAATCGATGGAGTAATTCATAAGAAAGTTCTTTAAAATTTTTCTAGAATAGTTTATGGACAAAAATCTGAAGGAATCTCTAAAGGATTTTCTCAGAAATTGTTGCAGAAATATGGAGAAGATTTTTTGGAGCGATCTATGCAAAATCTACGCGAATAATACATGATTTTGTTTATTCTCTGTGTAAGATTTTCTGAAAGGAATTATTGAAGGATTACTATATTAAGATTTCGACAGAAATCCGTAATAGGCAATCTAGAAAGGGAGTTCTAAAATAATCTGATGGAAATCTTAAAGTCAGAAGGAATCCTCGGAGTAATTTCTTAACGAATTCCTAAAAGATTTCGTGAAAAAACTCTGAAAATTTATTTCAAGGGTTAACCACAGTTTTTTTTTGTTTTCAAAAAAAATCTGTGAGAATGTCTGAAGGAATTCTAAAAGCTTCAACCCATGAGAATTTTCTAAACGAATCACTCGAAAAAATGTGAAGGATCTTCTAGATGAGTTTCTGACGGAATTATGGAAGAATTCATTAAAAATTTTTGGAGAGAAATTTCCGAATGAGTCTCGGACAGAATTCAACAAAATATGTCTGAATGGATTTCCAAGGAATCTCAGGAAGATTGTCTAATAAAACCCATTTCTAAAGGAATCCCTGCAAGAGTTTCTATATAAATTCTAGAATTTCTGAAGCAATCCAACCGATTTTTTAGGAGAATTCTGCGAAAATTTCTGAAGAAATCCCGTATACAATTACATGATTTTTTTTATAAGATTCCGTGTAGGATTTTCTGAAAGGAATTCTTGGAGGATTCCTAACAGAATCTATCCAACGATTTCAATAGCAATCTATGAAAGAATTTCTGAAGGAGTTCAAGAAAAAAAAATCGGAAAGAATCCTTCGACGAATTTCTAAACAAATTCTTAGAAGATTTTGTGAAAGAATCACTGGAAGATTTTCTTAAAAAATCCCCGGAGCGAAGTATTGCTTTCTTAGTGAGAATAGCTTAAGAAATTCTAAAAGCAGCAACGGATGGAATATAAATCCAAAAAATCTAAAGGAACCCCTAGAAGAGTTTCTGAAGAAATTTACGGAGAAATTCCCAGAAAAAATCTCTGGTGAGAAATTTCCAAATCAAACTGAGAAAGATTTCTTAAAATAGAGTCTGAATTTCTGAAGAATCCATGTAATGAAATCTTTCGAGAAGTTTGAAGAGATGAATTTCTGAAGGAATCCCTGGAAGAATTTCTACAGAAATTCTAGGACAAATTTGAATTTTTTTTAAGTAATATCCTCAATAGATTTCTATATATTCTTGTAGAATATGCCTTGGAAAATTTCTGAAGGAAACATTTGATAAATTTCTCAAGCAATCCATGGAAACCAATTCCAATTGTATCCTTGAAGGATATTAAAAAAAAACGTGAAAATACCTATTCCTGAAAAAAAAGTCTGCAAGAACCCTTGTGAAAATAAAAAAAAATCTTAAAGGAATAAACCCGGGATTCTTAATAATTATCTAGAAAAATGTCTATAATTATCCTCGCACGGATTTTTCTACTTATCTGTGAAACAATTTGTAAGAAAATTCGTGTAGAACTTGTTAAAGAAATGTATTCAAGTTTTCCTAAGAAAATCATTATAACACTTCATGAAGCAGCCTACGAAAGATTATTCAAAAGAATCTCTCGAAAAAATCCCGAAACATCTCTAAAAGATTTTTAGAAAGAATCTTCAAAAACAATTTCAAATGAACCTAACAGATGCTTTTTTCAACAATTCGGTAAAATAATGAATTCAAAACAAAAAAACGAATTCCGAATGATTTTTTTTTGCAAAATTTCTGGAAAAAAACTCCCAGGAGAATTTTTGGAAGTCTTTCTGAAGGATACTCTGAAGCAATCGTTGCATAATTTTCCAAAAACAATCTCTACCAAATTTCTGGAGGAAATACCCGCGGAAGATTGCAACCCGACTAAAATGGTTCTCGAGAGTCATCCGACCGGTACAAGAAGACGTGGAGCGCAGCGAGCTAGGTGGGTCGACCAAGTGGAGGACGATCTGCGGACCCTACGCAGAGTGCGGAACTGGAGACAAACAGCCATGGATCGAGTGGAATGGAGGCGGCTACTATGTACAGCAGAGGCCACCCCGGCCTTAGCCTGACCGGTAAGGTAAGTACCCGCGGAAGAATTTCTGAAGAAAATTCTTAACAAATATCTTGAATCCCTGCACGAATTGGAATAAAAAAGAAAAAAAGACGCGGACACCGTCTTCAGCCAGAGGCTGTACAGACTGAATTTTAACTTAACACTAGACAAAGGACAAACACGGAGCATGCACCAGTGGATACGGAGACGAAACTATTCTCACGAAAAGTTTCATCGCCCGGAGCGGGAATCGAACCCTCACCCCACAGCATGGTGCGATTAGAAGCTTGGTGACCCTAACCGCACGGCTACGAGGCTCCACTCTATCTCTATGAATCCCTGAAAAAAATTGTGGAGAATCGTTAAAGCAATGTGTTCAAGATTTTCTTGAACAAACCTTAGAAATCCTCAGAAATCCCATGTGAAACTTCACGAAGAAGCCCACGTAAGATTTTTCAAAATTATTTCTGGAAAAAAATTCGAAAGACAAATTTTTGGAAAGAATCTTCAGAAAAATTTTCAAATGAAGATAGGAAATCCTTTTTCAACAATTCATAACAAAAGGCATTCAGTAAAAGCTCCGAATGATTTTTTGGAACAATTTCTAAAAAAAACTGGGAGAATTTCTGAAGGATTTTTTAAAGGAAACCCTGAAGAAATTTCTGATTAAATATATTAAGGAATGGGAATGGGAAAAACTTGAAAATTAGAAGATACAAAATGTTGATTAATTGGCAAATTAAGAGATGGAATTGTGATAAAATCGCGTTCTGTTGGTATTCGAAACTTTAACCAACTAAGTCACAGAACAGGATACGGTTCTGCGGAATAGAACGCCAAACTGACTCTGAGCCCAGACCATGAACACTCCTATTTTCACAATTCCACCTCTCTTTCCGCTTAGTTGCCAATCGTGAGGAATCTCTGAAGATTTTCTATACAATATCTTTGTAAAATTTCTGAAGGAATCCCTAGTGAAATTTTCGAATTCTGAAAGAATCCGCGAAGGAATTTTTGGTGAATGCATAATGAAATTTCTGAAGATTTTCTTAAAACTCCCGGGATAATTTTTCGAGAAATTTTCTGAAGGAATCCTTGGAGATATTGATGAATATTTATCAAGAATAATTTCTGAGGAAATTTTGGAGGATTTTTTTTGCTGTGAAAAGTACATATCGCATTCCCTTAATTGAAGTAGTTCCGGTGCAGGTGACCCGACAGTTGTGACAATGACAGTGTCGCACCTTCCCAACCCAAAGTTAAACGGTTGAATTTCTTGCAAATTTTCGTTATGGTCGATTTGTACAATTGAGGCAAATTAACGTGGCACGCAACGACGCTCGTTGCTCGACCAAAACACGTACAAGAAATTCTCCGTCGAAAGCACGTGTACCTTTGCGCATGAGGTGTGTCCTCGAGACCCGAAAAAAAAATGTCCGAAAAGTCGTGCTGCTGTCATGAGGTTCCTCCCGTGGGAAATTGCTCCACCCATCCGTGCCTTGAGGCAGGCAGGCATCAGCGCCACCTGTCTGTGTGCCAAAAAGTCACCACAATGTTGCGTCCCCCATCTCTCCACCCAGTCACAATCAACTCAAGCATTCGGGGCAAATAAAACACGAGAATGGGTCCCATCCAGGCCGCCATTGACGACACATCAACAATAATGATAATAAAAAAGTAGGTACACCGACCAACCTACACCCTTCGCTGTGGTAACGACGAAGATGGTGGGAGCAGAACGAAGGCTTCACTTTCGAGGCGGAACACCACCTGTGAGGGATGTTCATTTCCCAAGTAACACACATGTTATATAAAAGTTACGACAGCGCAAGTTTTGGTTGTATCGAAGTTTATTTTACGTTATTTCAACACAATGTTAGAATTACGTAAAATAAACTTCTGTACAACCAAAACTTGCGCTGTCGTAACTCTATTATAACATGTGTGTTGCTTGGGTTCGGTGGATAGGTTACGGGTAGGTGTACCTGCCTGCTTCATTGTAAATTTAACGTAGCATGGAACGACTTGGGAGATACCTGTTCGTTGTGTACCTATGGGAAACTGGAACTCATCGGATAGAGTGACACCGGAACTGCTACTGTCGTCCTGCTGGCGTACTCTATGCTGTCACCGTCAACCGAAGACGATAAGCGATGAAATGTATGTATGAGTGGAAATGGACCACGTCCATGTGTGAAACGGATTTCATGCTTGATTCAACGTAAGAATTATAATGTTAAGAAAACAGGATTTAGGATGAACAATGACTATTGATGAGCGTTTGTCCATCACGGAGGTGTGGCGTCTGTCCTGGCTGCTGAATGAGAATCACTCTACCGCGTAACGATACAATTGGAAACCGAGACGGCAACGAAATAAAGACTATGATTGGAAACTCGGTACCTGAAACGCCAGGACTTTAAATAAACCTGAAGAAGCTTTTGGCTGGTGAATTGCAGGTGCAGCGTGAGGCTGCAAAACGGCGAATCAAACAGGAGAGCGTCCAACATAGCTCTGGTTCTCACAAGTTCCTACTTCATGCTTCAACGGGTCAAGCGATGACAATGACCGCCAGCTAAGAGTTGTGTGCTTAGCTGGTAGTGCAGCCTGGGAACTGTTGTCTTTCTGACTTCAGCTAGATTGATCAGGTACGTCTCGAGCGTCTGTTCACCAAGGAGATGCGACTCAAGCAGCGTCTGTCCTGGCATCCAGCGGCTGAGTATGAAATGCTCCTCCACCGGAAGCTATACCTAAGGTGGCAGCCCCACCACGGTGGATAGGGGACCTTAGGCCAACAACCTACTGTTTCCGAAACCCAAAAACCGTTACAGAAACCGAATATAAAAGGTTACGAACTGATTCAACGGCAACGACTTTTAGCGCGAAACAACGGACAAGAATTGGAACTTGGAATGTATTAACCCTAGTCCAGCAGGGTAAACTGGCACAACTAGCCGATGAGGCATGCCGTATGAAGTATGAGATCCTAGGACTGAGCGAAGTCCGTTGGCCGAAGTTGGAGAACTCAGATTGGCGTTGGGTCAAATTCGGTTATACTCTGGTCTACGAGGTGAACACGCTTCCTGCTCAGCGCTCACTCCTACGCTGCGCTCATGAGGAGGATAAATGTAACCAGATCCAGAGCACGGGTTTGAAACCATACCATGTTCCAAAGTTACGCGCCAACCGATGCTGCCGAATTGCAAGATAAAGAGAACTTTTACAGCCAACTGAATGCTGCCGTGGACAAGATTCTGAAAGGTGACATCAAGACCCTCATAGGCGTCTTCAACGCGGACTATGAGCACTAGTGTGGGTCATCGGAACGGTTTTCTCAGATCCAAGCTTTTTTGGTTCCATTTCGGGTCCTGAGTATCTGTGCAAAATTTGAGCACGATCGGTTGCGTCTACACTTTGCGCATTGCAATTGAAATTTGAATGGGATTTTGCATGGGAAAACATACTTTTTTGCATTTTCGTCACAAGTTGAAAAAGTTTGTCTGAAACTTTTTAACCGATACTATTAAATGATAGCCTAGGATGTACTGAAAAACTTGGTTGAAGACCGCAAAGCGATCCGATGCTTGTGAAAATAGTTATAATCAACAAACCGCATACATGTGATTATGTTTTAGCATGTAAAGGAATAACAATAGCAACAAAATCATGCTGTTTCGCCAAGCAATACCAACGCTATAACTTTTTTTCATAAGCATCAGATCACTTCGCGGTCTTTGAGGAAGTTTTTCAGGACACCCTATGCTATGTTTTCACTTTATCGGTTACATGGTTTTTGAAAAAATTGAACTTGTTATGTGAGAAATGCAAAAAAGTGTGTTTTCCCATGTAAAACCACATATTGTCGGGCCGCCACCAAACCGGACTTCGCACAATCAAGTCGCGACGCGACCCAACTCGCGACGTTTTTAAATCATGTCAAAGGTAGTGCGCATCCTTGCCGTTGTTGTCAGCAACACAGCGCACTAGATGCGAAACAGTTGCGACACTTGTGGACCAATAAAATGGCAATTTTTGATTGAATGTCGGTCTTGATTCCAACCGGATAGACAATACAAACTTCAAACGCGATGCGCAAAAAGTAGACATAACCGATCGTTCCCAAATTTTGCACACTTATTTGGATCCTGAAATGGGACCAAAAAAGCTTTGATCTGATGGGATAGCATCGAATTTTTCATTTTTCCATATAAACGATGACCCACTCTAATGAGCACGCCATGGTCTCGGATAAATGAGCGAAAACGCAGAGCTGTTTGTAGAATTTGGTGGCAACAATGACATGGTGATTGGCGGATCGGTCTTTCGTCATCGACCAGTGCACAAAGTGACATGGGCTTCCCATGTTGGCGTCAGATGGAGCCTTCTTGATGTGCGGAACATACGTAGCGCCGACATTGCATCCGACCATCATCACCTAATCGGCGAGATCCGACTGCGCATTGCCAGGATCCAGAGGCAGGAGGAGAAAATCGGGCGCCGGTTCAACACACGCCGACTGGAAGACGCTGCGGTGAAAAGGTCCTTCGTCGAGGAGCTAGAGAACTGTGCTGCGAATATTCCAGAAGGTGGAACCGTAGAAGATCAATGGAGCGCCATCAGGAACGCCTTCATCGCCACCGACGAGAATAATTTGGGTGAGCTACGCACCCGAAGAAAGCAGTGGGTCACAGATGATACCTGGAGGAAGATAGACGAGTGAAGAAACGCCAAAGCCACGATAGAGCGAGCGAAAACACGAGGAGCCAAAGCCGTAGCCCGTCAGCGCTTTTCGGCTCTCGAGAAGGAAGTGAAACGCTCATGTAGGCGGGACAAAAGAGCGTGGGTGGACTTCCTAGCCGACGATGGCGAGAAAACTGCAAATACCGATTCCTCTATGATGTCTCACGTCGCCTTAGTGGGACTAAAATAAATGCTACGATGCCCGCGAAAGACACATCTACACAGCCATTGATCGATCCGGCTGACCAGTTAAAACGCAGGCTAGATCTTTTTTTTTTTTCTACTGTTTTTGATATCGGTCTTCTGTTCGTCTAATAACTTCTGATACACATAGTTGCCCAGACTGTGTAGCTGTCGGCTTAGCATAGCACTACGCATCACCTGTAGCTGTGGTAAGAATCCACCAAACAGAGTAACCTCAATTGAAGGTGTTAAGCGCGGTGATCGAGGGGAGGAAAACATGCTCGATTGTTGTTTCAATTGTCACGTCTTCGACCAACTTCACCGACATCACGCTCATGCTATGTGGTCATTTATGCCACACAAGTTCAGCTTATTGGACGCAGTGGGAGGGAAAAAATGTACCACAAGCATGCATTTTTCATGGTGCGTGTTCTCAGTATACAACGCAACCGCACCCGGGTTAACAAATCCTGTGGGGCACATGGGCACCCGCAAAATGGTGCGCGTGCTAAAGGGTTAAGCAAAGCAGAGTCCATCTTCAAGAAAAGAGTTCAGCTCCTGCCACGTAGGTGACTGCGCAGCAGCTTGACTCCATTGTAAACTTTGCGTCCTCGAATTCGAATACTGTCCGAAAGTCAACGATGGCGGCCAAGTAGGATCATGATATACTCATAAAAACTGCGGAAGCAGCAGAGCCTGCAGCTGCTGAAGTCTACCATATATTGCGGTTGTAGGCCCTAAGCCACCACACTACCACAGGTTAGGCCGGGTCAGAAAGAGATCACCCCCTGAACCCTAGTGGACAGGAAGAATAAGAAGAGGAAAAATATAGAGGAACAGGCCTACATCAAGCCAAGGAAATGTAAGAGCACAGGTACCAAGTGTGAGAAGTATGACGCGCTCGTTATCAAGACAAGTCTAAGTACTCGAAAATCTTGAAGGCGATGAGGAGCGGTGCGAAGCTCGTAGATCCTGGAGCCGAAGAACACTGTATTCGACGTACTCGAACGTGCGCAGTGATCCTCGAGCTTAAGTGCGATAAAATCCGCAAGTGTGCTGCCAACATATGCATGTTTGGCGGAATAAGGCAATCCATGGCGACTTTTCACGATGGAGGTGACAGCAAAAAGTGTAAACACAGAGTGGTTACAACTTAAGAAAGTTTCGCCAAGTATCGTCGGAGCTTAACATTTTTTTTTGTGTTCAACTGTCACTCCGATCATCGGATGTCAAAAATACATGATAAACAAGAAAAATCAGCTGATCGCATCTTTCTCATGGATTGCCTTATACATCCTTGGTGGAGGATGTTGTGGTGAGGGCTCTCAGTGTGGAAGCGATTCCATAACTCAAAAACCTGGACGATACCGTTTGTAGTATGTACTGTAAAGGCCCTGACAGGAGTAGTTTTGTTGACGATATGGCCTGCTGAAACCCTCGCAAGTGCTTGATTTGTTCCGGGAAACTCTACGGGAAGCACATGGTGTACGGCCTTGAAAAGCTTACAAGTCATAGAGCACATAACGCAGCTGTGATGCAACCCAGTGAAGCGCGGGTCAACAACTGACCCGATTGAAGCCAAAGCCTCAGTATTTATAGCCTAAATTTCCTAGCAATACCCGAAGAAGTCTCGAAAATTTCTAACGTTGCCCAAACCATCTTGGGCGTGTCCAAAAACCATCGATGCCAAAAATAAAAAAGCTAAAAGTTAAGAACTCTATCTATCCTACTCGTTCTCATCATGGTTACCATCCCCTCCTGACCTGGGCGTGTTTGAACAGAACCTATGAAAATCTTATCCCCAAGTCTAAATCTCCTAGCCACGCCTGACTTGGGCGTTTTTTGTTTTGTTTGAGCAAACCGCTATGAAAATCTTAACACCGAAACCACGCCTGACTTGGGCGTATCCAAAGTCGACCCCCATCATTGTCATCTTCGTCAACATCATCGTCATTATCATCATCATTATCATCATCATTATCATCATCATCATCATCATCATTCTTAGCGCCATCATTATCATCATCATCATCATCATCATTCTTAGCGCCATCATCTTTCGGACTTGGCACCCAATTCTTCAAAACAAAGCAACCGCCTTGTTATTCAAATGTACCCTTGCTTGTGCACAATGACCCCTAGCCGGGCTCGGCCGCGGATGTTCGTTGAAATTATACCCCACATTCTTTTACTCGAAGTCAAAACAAAATCGAGTACAAAACAATTCCGGCGCCCCTATGCCGCCAGTACGATTTCGATTTTCAACATTCCTTTTATGGTTCACCTAGGTTCAAAAATCGAACCAAGTGAAAACAATCACGGCTACCTGAAACCATTCTCGGCAGATACAGTGCCTCGATTTCAAAACCAAAACAATCTAGGCTACCTGAAACCGCGCCTTGATTTCAAAACAAAAACAATATGGGCTACCTGAAACCGCGCCTTGATTTCAAAACAAAAACAATTTTGGCTACCTAAAGCCATTTGCGGCCAATACGGCGCCTTGATTTTCGCAACATTCTAGCGCGATCGATAGGGTATCCGTTCCATGGCATTCCCAGGCCCCTGACACGGCCTATATCAATGCATTGGAATCATGGTAGACAGGATGTCCTGGGCGCTAATAAATAGCGCCCACTGTCAAATGCGAAAACATCAACAATTTTTTGTTTAACGTTTATTTTGGTTTGTTGATCAGTTTTTGGAATCATTTTTTCCACCTGTTATGATCACAAAACACTTCAAACTCGCTTTAATATTAATGTACGGTAAGAGGAGCATGCGATTAGTTGAATAAAGCAACCCAACAAACACGCATTGTGAATTTGATTTCGTGTGTGGCTCACAACATCAAACAAAAGCTGCGTTTGTTGATTACACGCTCGTTTCAATTTGCACGAATATGAGTATAAGGCAGTTAGATGTTGGCTACGATATATTTCATTGGTGCCAGGGGCCTGGGCATTCCTATCGACGGCCCACCGAGCGTAATCAGAGCTGCACCAAACCAACCGGACCCAACATGTACGATCATGGAAAACAAAACAAACGCATCGCTGCGCGGTCGCTGCCCCGCGAAACCAGGACACCGTACGGATGTTGTTTTAGTCAACGTCCAGTACGACATTTTAGATCAAAAACAAAACCTTTACAGGTTTACAATTGAGCCTTGGAATCGGTCGCCGACAATCAAACCCAGCGACCATTGCCCCACCAAGCATATTGTGGATTTACCGGCTCGACTCCCGTGTTTGAACACGATCGCACCCGGCCATCACCGGGTGCGATGATGGGTCATAAAAACAAAGTCAGTAACGAATGGTATGTTTCCCGTTGCTTCCAATTTACAGCGCGTGAGGTGGGTAGAACCTACCTAGAGCGTAGCTGTTGGTGAAAAATTGAAATAAAAACACACCCAGGCAGCTACTCTAACGGGAGTGTGTGGGGGGGGAAATGCATCTTTTTCTTTCACAGTTGAATTGACTTAGAATATCGGAAGGCGTGGGAATATTTAGGCGTTGCATGAAGTTGTTGCGTTCAATATGGTGACAGCGAAAAACTGTTCGACAATTAGAACAGCGGGACGCCAATTTTCTGACTGGAAGAAGAAATCAGTGTCAGAATCAGTGCAAACCATGAACATTGAACAGTTTTGAACAATTGAGAAGAAAACAATGTTACAGACTGGATGGAAAAGATGAAATTCGTGGCAGCGCAAGTGATAGTGGAATACAACGTAGCACCGAATTGGAAATGGCAACGCAACAACCTGTGTATGGAACCGAGTGTCTGGACCAATGGACATCATTCAGCCTGCATTATTTGATGGTATCGTGAGTATTAACCTTTTAAATGATTAAGTGTTTTGAGATGGTTTAAATTTTTTGTGAGTTGGTTTGAAATGATAAATTTTTTTTTACGATTTATACAAAAACATTTTAATTGAAATACTGTTGTGGGAAAAATAAAGAAGTTATTCAAAAATTTATTAAAAAAAAAGGAAATCATACTGATTTTCAATAAATAATGGAAAAATATAACAAGAATAATGATTTCAAGAAGAACAAGTGGATGAAAAATACGAACGAATAACACTAGTTAACAAAATCAAAGGAAAGTCGCGGACTTCTGTTAACGATTAAAATTATTGATGCATAATAACGTGCTGATTTTGAGACCGTGTTTAAAATAAGAAAACTAAGAAGTACAGTTTTTTTTTTAATTATACGAGACAATCGCAACCAAGTTTTTTTTTAAATTTAAATATCTCAAGTTACAATTCACAAATTTACAATATCTTTTTGCAATAATAGGAAGCTGAACGTAATATGTTTTGAATATCTGATTTTTTTTTCGTCAGATTGGATATTGATAGGTGTAGGGAACAATCGCCTTAAATTTTAGCAAAATATTCAATAAATAAAGACAATTTGTATTTTTCTTTCAAAAACTACAACAATGTAACAATGTTGATTCAAAATCGCCAGGTTTGTATCGAAAATATTTTCAGCTCTACTGTATCTTTTTCCCTTATGCTTTCGAACTTAGGGCATAATTTTACACTAAACATGATTTTCAGATGTGAACTAGCATTACAATGGAATGGAATCAATCAAAAGTTGAAAAAAATAATAATTTTGTAACTATGCAGCAGACCGGCGATAATAAGGTCGTGTTAATTTGAATTAAAAAAAAAAATCAGTAAAAATATCAACATAAAAATGGCCACGAATACAATGGATGAAATAGGCAACAATAGTGGAGCGAACAACGCTAGATTTGAATTTCCAATAAATTTTGCTATACAGTGTATTCCAGAATTTCATGGTAGTGCGTGTGAATTAGATGCTTTCATATATCAAATTAATTGTTTTTTGAAACCCATAAAACGGATAACTGATGCTAGTGAAAGGAAAAATGCAGAAACCATACTCATTCAAATTGCACTGTCGAAACTTAAAGGTCCAGCAGCGTTAAAATTTAAAAACATTCTTGCAAATACTTGGGATAAAGTGAAAGATAATCTCCAAAAAGAATTCGGAATTAGTTTACAATTGGAAGAACTGTTTAATAAAATAGAGACCCTTGAACAAGGCAAGTGTGAAAGTTTTAAAAACTACAAAGATCGCGTTCTTCAACTTAAGAGAAATATTGATGAATTCGAAAAAGATTATATTAAAGATCCTACAATTGAGTCATACGCTCAAAGACATTTAAGAATACATTTTCTAGCGGGATTGGAAGATATAAATTTGAAAATTTTTGCAAAAACGAAAAAAGAAGACTCATTGGAAGATTTGCTAGATTACCTACAAGAAGAATGCATCGAGGTAGAACAACAAGAGCGCGTCGAACAGAGATTGAGGGATTCACACATTGCAGAATCTTACAGGCAACAAAATGAAGAACAGAGATTCAGTAATCCACTAGGTATCGACCACAACTTTCATTACGATAAAAGTAGATTCAACCAGTCCGAAATAGTGCATGAGGGAAATTTCAACAATTATAGAAATCTGGGACAACAAGAAATTTATCGTGGTGATTACCAGACAAGTTTTAATGAAATAACACCTTATTGGACCAACAGAACTTTTGATGAACGCGACATGGGAATTCAAAACAACAACATTTACTATAATGAGCGAAAAAACTAAATAGCCGGAGGTTCGTTAATTGCGTCCGATCACTCCGTCAATCAGAAAATAATTTAGAAAGGCGCTTATATGCTGCAAGTAATAAGAAAATGATGCCCATGAACATAAATAAGAGTTATAACATACCACAAAAACAATTGGTTCAATTTGATAAATGCATTCCAGCACAAGAAAAAGTATTTATACATTGGACGGGCAACAATCAATTTATGTTAAATATCCCCACTGTAGAAAGACCATACACAAAAATCAATTACATGATAGACACAGGCTCACAACTAAACATATTAAGATGGGATGCAGCCCCTAGAATCGGAGCAACAGACATAGATTATTCTGAATCTGAAAAGTTTTTGATTTCGGGATTCAATGAAAGTCAAACAAGAACGCTCGGATCTACTGAAGTTAGTTTAATAATTGGGAAGTCTAAGTATAAGATAAAATTTTATTTAGTTCACCACTTAAATGTACATGGTATCATAGGAGCAGAATTTTTGAAACAGCATACATTATATATTAGCCAGAACTTTGATTACATAGCCCTACGCAAGCCAGATAGTGTAGAATATAATATTAACAATATTACAACAACAAAGTACGTAATGGTATCAGATAAATCTTGTCAGACTGATTTACAAGATAACAGTAATTGTATACAATATGATAACAATGACAAAAGCTGTCAAGTAAATTTTGATATTGATGAAGTCATACATGATGAAATAGTTACACAGCCAATCGTACCGAAAAAAGATTATTCATGCAATATGTGCCTTTATGAGAAGTATTATGAAGACGAGGAATGCATAAATCAACATTTTGATGAAGAATATTATAATAATGGATGTTACAATAAGAATGTAGAGGCCGGGAATCAATATACGCCGGAGGATTTAGATTCAAACCAAGATCTAAGTTTGATAGATAATTTGAATTATGAACAAATACAAGGTAAAAATCGTATCGAAAAATTGCTAGATACAATTGATTTGAAGCATTTGAAAGGCGTTAATTACGACGCAATGGAAAATATAATGGCAAGATATTGTGATGTATTTTATTTGAAAGGGGATCACCTGACAGTAACAGATGCAGCAGTACATGAAATTGAAACAACGACTAATGTGCCAATAAATAAAAGGCAGTATAGGTTCCCTGAATCAACAAAGAAACAAATTAATGAGGAAATTGAAGAAATGCGTCGGCAAGGGATTATTAGGCCCAGTAAAAGTCCTTGGAATGCACCTGTTTTATGCATATCAAAGAAAGATTTAGACGAAGAAGGAAACAAAAAGCATAGAATTGTGGTAGATTTTAGGGCATTGAATTTGATAACTAAACCATTTGTGTATCCGATTCCACAAATAAATGAAATATTGGATAGCCTAGGCGATAGCAAATACTTTTCAACAATTGATCTGAAATCCGGATTTTATCAAGTTCCTATAGACCCTAGAGATGCTGCAAAAACTGCATTTTCTACACCCAAAGGTCATTTTGAATTCACAAGAATGCCTATGGGGCTTAGAAACAGTCCCTCGACTTTTCAAAGACTGATGAACACAGTTTTATTTGAAATTGAAGATGTTAAAGCAATCGTTTATTTGGATGATATCATTGTTTTTGGAAGAACAATTCAAGAGCATAACGAGAATCTGATTAAAGTTTTGAAAGCTCTTCGTAAAAATAATTTAAAAATTGAACCAACAAAATGCCAAATTTTGAAAACCGAATTGAAATTTTTAGGACATACAGTTGATAAAAATGGTATTCGTCCGCTTGATGGTAATATTAAGGCTATACGAGAAATGGCAATACCAAAAACTGTAAAAGGAGTGCGATCATTCCTAGGAACAGTAAACTTTTATGGTAAGTTTATACCAGGAATTGCAGAAAAACGAAAACCTCTGAATGATCTATTGAAGAAAAATGTAAAATTTAACTGGACCCCAGAGTGCCAGAAAGCATTTGAAGAATTGAAAAACTTTTTAACGTCTGACTCTTTGCTAGTGAGACCAAATTACAAGGACACATTTGTTTTAACGACAGATGCCAGTGAATACGCTATTGGAGCAGTTTTATCGAATGAAAAATCAATTGACAGACCCATAGCTTACGCTAGTAGGGGACTTATTGGAACAGAACGAAAATATTATACAATTGAGAAAGAATTACTGGCCATAGTATGGGCAGTGAATTATTTCCGTCATTATATCTACAATCAGAGGTTTATTGTTTACACAGATCATAGACCATTGATCTCAATATGGCATCTAAAAGAAACTTCATCAGTCCTCACACGTTTGCGTTTGAAATTGCAAGGATTGGAATGCGATATTCGATACAAACAAGGAAAGGATAACGTTGTAGCGGATTTTCTCTCTAGGCTAAATCCAGACAATGAATCAGAAGAGCAGAGTAATCCAGCCGATGAAATTAAAACCGCAAGGTCGAAATTAATTGCTGTGGTCACCCGACAGCAAACGAAAAGAGCAGAACAAGAAAACGTATCCAACCAAAAACACCGCGACCGCGATCAAGCGAACAAACAGCTGATGAAAAACTACACCGTTTCTGGCGACAATAACGGGGGCGCGATCGTTGACCGGGACCATGAAAGCGAGGGAACCAAAACAAAAACGCAAAAGATGACCTATATGAATGATAGCGTAAATAATAATTGCACGGGTTCCGACCTACGAGGCATAAACAAGGTGTCAAATATACCTCCAGCAAGTACGAGTGCGATATCGGACGAGGCTGAAGTTGAGGAATCCATTATGGCCGACGTTTTCGATTTATGCAATAACACACATACTAATGACACATTTGCGGCAAGCGCATATGATGAATTTTTAGAGATGTCCAAGAATAATCCAACTGATGTAAATCGATTGAAAATTTCTAGGAATTTGAAAAGTGCAGATGCTGATTGTAACATTGTAATTTTGAATAGCAGATCAGCATTTAATGAAATTTCAAAAATTATTGATTTACCCCATGGACTGAAAGATTTTTTGCGAAGATGGAGTTGTTTCTATTCCAGATAGTAATTTATTCGGAATTATTGTGGAAGGCAAAAGTAATTCAATGATTAATACCAAAACATTCTTTTACAAACTTAGCAACTGCTTCAATCAAAATAAAGCGCCGATAACAGCGTCCAAAAATATTCATTTGATTTCGTTCAGAAAGATTAAACAATTTGAAGTACTTGAGATGATTCAATTTTTAGCTTTGAAAAATCAAATTACGTTAAGCCTTTATAACGCAGATTCGGAACGCACTGAAGTACGTAATGAAGATATCGAAACAATTCTTCGAGAGTTCCATGATGCTCCTTTAGGCGGACATGTTGGAGCAAGGCGAATGCGGAAACGCATTGGTCTTATTTTTAATTGGAAAAACATGAGAAGAGACATCGAGAATTACGTAAAACAATGTGATTCATGCCAGAAAAATAAAATTGTAAATCCAACAGAATTCCGTTAAAAGTAACTACAACGTCATCCGAGCCATTTGAAAAATTATATATGGACATTGTTGTTCTCCCAGAATCCGAATGGGGCAACAAATACGCGCTGGTCATGCAGGACGACCTTACGAGATTTTTGGTAGTAGCTCCAATGGACAATCAAGAAGCGGAGACTGTATCCAAAACTTTTGTCGAAAAATTCATTTGTAAATTCGGTACTCCGTTGGAACTTGTGACAGACCAAGGAGCAAATTTCATGAGCAAATTTTTTAAACACGCATGCAAAATTTTGAAAATCAAAAAAATCAATACAAGTGCTTATCACCCACAAGCAAATTTAGTAGAACGATCAAACAGAGAATTAAAAACATATCTGCGACAATTTGTCGGAGGAAACCCGCAACAATGGGACCAACATCTTGATTACTTTACTTTTGAATACAATACTACAAATAACAGCTCATCCAACTACAGTCCATTCGAACTTTTATATGGAAGAAAGGCAAGGATTCCTACCTCCATATATACTCCAACAAATTCAGATCTAACATATAATGACTATTTTTGCGAAATGAAACAAATTCTTAAAAATTTGCATGAAAACGCCAAAAGAAATTTGATTATTTCCAAAGAGAAACGTAAAATTATTTATGACAAGAAAACCGAAGAATGGCAACCTATGTGGGGCGAATTGGTTTTAGTACAAGCGATCCCAACAGGAACAGGTCAAAAACTTCAAAGTAAATGGAGAGGCCCATACGTAGTCGTTGACCTACCCAGCGAACAAACCACAATTATTAAAAATGGGAACAAATTTGAAAAAGTCCACAATAATAGGTTAAAAAAGTATAATGATTGATTAGCTATGCGTAGTCGTCAATGTATAAATTGATGTAAATATTGAAAAACCAATTATTTCCTAATTACGAATGATTTTTGTAAATATTAGTTACTAAATATGTTGAAAAAAAAAAATACCATAGGAATAATATGTTAGGATAGAGGCTTGCGTAGGATAGCTAGGAATATTAATTGAATTATTATAATAAATAAACAATTAACATATATAATTGTAGTAAGGTTCACAACAAAGCGGTTAACGATTGGAGAGCATACGAATTAACTTAATTGAAATTATATCGTAACAACTTAAAAGGAATTGAAAAAAAATAAAATAAAATAAAAAATTATGATAATAGCAATAAAAAAAAAAAATTTATGAGAATATGGAGAGACATAAAGAAATGATGATGATAAATGAATCAGGATAATGAAAATAAGTTTTCGGGAAATTTTGTACAGCTGAATTATAACAAAAATGCGTCCATCAATTCGGCATGAGTTTGAATGCAAGAACGATTTGAATGTACCGAAGAGCTGAAAAGGGGTAATTTGGGATGAGGAAACATAACTATGCAAAATGATTATTTGAAAAGGGTATATAGAAATTGGGAATGAAGAATTGGGCAATTGATATATTGGGAATAATATGATGGGAAATACAAAGTAATCTTGAAAGGGGATCATTGGGGTATATCGGGTAACAATAGCGGGGAATGTATAAGAAGAAAAATAATAACTTGAAAGATTCTTGAATAAAGAAGCAGCTCTATTTAACGTTAATACATATGGGATACATAATAAATGAGGTTTGAACAAACAAATAAAAGACATAAATTGTTGATTGAGAGTATTAATAATAAAAAGAAACGATGACAACAACCGAACGATTATTCTCTGAAATGATAAAGCAAAACGGATTAAACAGAAAAAAAAAACAATTTAGAAACAATTTAGACCCTAATGAAACTACGGAGGACGCTCCTATATAATATGGCCATGTTACATAACATTTTTGAAAGTATATACGAGATCGGATGAAAATTGAATGATGAGGACAAGGGAGGGCCCCCCAGAATGCTTGTGAATGTTGAGTGTGAATGATGAATGAATAACTAATTTGAAAAAAAAAATAATAATAATATGTGAATGAAAAATGAAATAATATTTATAGATTCGGAATCATTAGGTGGCGTCAAGAAACAAAAACTAGAAATTAACATAAATATATTTATATTTTATCAAATCATGAATTAAACACAAGATCTAAGTCTCGTTACAGGTATCCATCCAAAAACCTTATTCGGTAAGGGGGAGAAGTCGTAGCAATAAGGCGATCAAGCCGAGCCTGCGAAAGGAAACGGAGCAAACAGGAATTGAAAGAAAACGCACTGGAGAGAATTCTGTAGTGAGATTTTTTGGAATTGGTAATATAGATGTTTATTGTGACCCTGCAGAAGCTTTCCATTGCTACAACTCACATTTTAATATTTCACGGTTTTTGAAAAAAAAACAGTTTATGACTATTAAGAAAAGTAACGGTAACAGAGCATAATTAATGTAATGGTGCAGTTTTTTTTTAATACTATTGTAAAGGTTATATTTTGCACATACAAGAAAAACAAATAATAATAACATGAAGACTAAAAGTTCAGTTTGTCATGGTAGATCAATATTTTATAAATCGATGGTTTCGATAGAATTTAAATATAACTTCCTCGAGAGATGACGCGGGAGGACAAGACGAGAAGGCAACACCTGGCGAGAGCAATCAGAGGAGCAGTTCAACAGTACCTCTATGAAAACGTATCACAGCCAATTGGTACGATGACGAGAAATAACAGATCGGATGGAAAGTTGAAGGTCAAAGGTGCTGGTATGGCGGAGGAGAGAATTCAGCGAATATAATTTTATCACCGGAGACGATTCAAGGTCAACTCGGGTGGCACATCGAGACAAATATTATTGTACATCTGCGAATCTGCTAATATGAACCAACACAATGCAGAGCATCGGGAAAAACTACAACAACAACGACAACAACAACAAAACAACAACAACAAAAACAACAACAACAACAACAATTCATACAGACATATGATGAGAGAAGGACGTCTTCAAAGTTTCCCAAATTAACCGACATAATGTAATGTTCACCAACCGCATTACATTCACCATTGAGAAAGCACTTACTCCGTGCTTCTTACAACAACAATTAACAGTAACCATAACCCGGAAAGCAACATTTCGACATCATCAAAAGGTTTGGAATTTAAGCCAACTAATTACAAACTCTTTAAAGAATGTGCAACAGTTCCACAATTTGCACCAGGTCAAAGACAACAATATTCGCATCACTATTGAGATTGATCCAATACCAACAAAATTCAGAAGGCGGGCGATAAGTAATCAACCATAACACCGTAAATGACAATGATAAACAATCCAGTTCGGAAGGCAACTTATGACACTATTTCGAGAAACAACAGAAAGCAACAGTAAAACTAATTCTTCTGTCTGCAAACGACAGCGCGGGAATTCCAAGCAGGGAAATACGATTCAACCGAGGTAATATCCGGATACCAAAGCTTCATGGTCACGTTCCCACAGGAGACGACATCAACTGAATCAACTACATCATCTTCAAGACAAACCAGTACAACAGAGAAGCAACGATACCATTCATCTGAGACCTGAAACTAACCAATTGATCTGGACATTTAACAAGAAGAGGTAGAAATCAATGGTAGACGAACAACCCCTACGACGAATCAAGAGGAGCAGCAGCAAGTACCAATGAAGTCAATCTCTTGAGGAAGAATGTAAGAAGGTTAATACAAAATTTAAAGTTTCTTTGGGATATTCAGATCAATCAACTGTAGTGGAAAATATTGTAAGACACTTACTGGGAAGATAAAGATTAGTTTAGCAGTTTCAGTTTAGAAAATTAACGATCATCGTTAACGTCATCATCTAAATGAAGTTTTGGGGGATACATTTTACCCACATCCTTACATTTGAACGTGATTTTATACACGTTCAAACTCCGCTAAGTGGGAGGGCATGCAACGCCTAAATATTCCCACGCCTTCCGATATTCTAAGTCAATTCAACTGTGAAAGAAAAAGATGCATTTCCCCCCCCACACACTCCCGTTAGAGTAGCTGCCTGGGTGTTTTTATTTCAATTTTTCACCAACAGCTACGCTCTAGGTAGGTTCTACCCACCTCACGCGCTGTAAATTGGAAGCAACGGGAAACATACCATTCGTTACTGACTTTGTTTTTATGACCCATCATCGCACCCGGTGATGGCCGGGTGCGATCGTGTTCAAACACGGGAGTCGAGCCGGTAAATCCACAATATGCTTGGTGGGGCAATGGTCGCTGGGTTTGATTGTCGGCGACCGATTCCAAGGCTCAATTGTAAACCTGTAAAGGTTTTGTTTTTGATCTAAAATGTCGTACTGGACGTTGACTAAAACAACATCCGTACGGTGTCCTGGTTTCGCGGGGCAGCGACCGCGCAGCGATGCGTTTGTTTTGTTTTCCATGATCGTACATGTTGGGTCCGGTTGGTTTGGTGCAGCTCTGATTACGCTCGGTGGGCCGTCGATAGGAATGCCCAGGCCCCTGGCACCAATGAAATATATCGTAGCCAACATCTAACTGCCTTATACTCATATTCGTGCAAATTGAAACGAGCGTGTAATCAACAAACGCAGCTTTTGTTTGATGTTGTGAGCCACACACGAAATCAAATTCACAATGCGTGTTTGTTGGGTTGCTTTATTCAACTAATCGCATGCTCCTCTTACCGTACATTAATATTAAAGCGAGTTTGAAGTGTTTTGTGATCATAACAGGTGGAAAAAATGATTCCAAAAACTGATCAACAAACCAAAATAAACGTTAAACAAAAAATTGTTGATGTTTTCGCATTTGACAGTGGGCGCTATTTATTAGCGCCCAGGACATCCTGTCTACCATGATTCCAATGCATTGATATAGGCCGTGTCAGGGGCCTGGGAATGCCATGGAACGGATACCCTATCGATCGCGCTAGAATGTTGCGAAAATCAAGGCGCCGTATTGGCCGCAAATGGCTTTAGGTAGCCAAAATTGTTTTTGTTTTGAAATCAAGGCGCGGTTTCAGGTAGCCCATATTGTTTTTGTTTTGAAATCAAGGCGCGGTTTCAGGTAGCCTAGATTGTTTTGGTTTTGAAATCGAGGCACTGTATCTGCCGAGAATGGTTTCAGGTAGCCGTGATTGTTTTCACTTGGTTCGATTTTTGAACCTAGGTGAACCATAAAAGGAATGTTGAAAATCGAAATCGTACTGGCGGCATAGGGGCGCCGGAATTGTTTTGTACTCGATTTTGTTTTGACTTCGAGTAAAAGAATGTGGGGTATAATTTCAACGAACATCCGCGGCCGAGCCCGGCTAGGGGTCATTGTGCACAAGCAAGGGTACATTTGAATAACAAGGCGGTTGCTTTGTTTTGAAGAATTGGGTGCCAAGTCCGAAAGATGATGGCGCTAAGAATGATGATGATGATGATGATGATAATGATGGCGCTAAGAATGATGATGATGATGATGATGATAATGATGATGATAATGATGATGATAATGACGATGATGTTGACGAAGATGACAATGATGGGGGTCGACTTTGGATACGCCCAAGTCAGGCGTGGTTTCGGTGTTAAGATTTTCATAGCGGTTTGCTCAAACAAAACAAAAAACGCCCAAGTCAGGCGTGGCTAGGAGATTTAGACTTGGGGATAAGATTTTCATAGGTTCTGTTCAAACACGCCCAGGTCAGGAGGGGATGGTAACCATGATGAGAACGAGTAGGATAGATAGAGTTCTTAACTTTTAGCTTTTTTATTTTTGGCATCGATGGTTTTTGGACACGCCCAAGATGGTTTGGGCAACGTTAGAAATTTTCGAGACTTCTTCGGGTATTGCTAGGAAATTTAGGCTATAAATACTGAGGCTTTGGCTTCAATCGGGTCAGTTGTTGTGGAGCAGTAGTCGGAGAGTTCGGTGACAACGTTAACGCAGGCAGCACATCGGATAAGTCTTGAGCTCCCATGTGGGACACCTCTAGATACTGTCCAAATAAAGGCTGTAGGTAGGACGTAGTAGTCGGGTCAAGAAGAAGCTGGAAGTGTCTCTAGTAGTTCGGTGCAGAAATACTGAAAATGTTAAGGTAATATAAGAACAAGGGAATCGTTGTAATATAAGTGATGGTTTGTGATACTTCAATATAGTTTATTAAATCTGTGTCGGACTGTAATGAAATGAAAGATATCACATTCCGTGTAGTGTTTAATGCTGCCCCTGGACGGTACAGGGCGCTTCACCAGCAACTGCTATGTCACGCAGTCGCTGAGTGGGGGACGGGAAGCACCATCACATCGGATTCATACCGATTACCCGACGCAACGGCAACTGAGTCACAGATGGGTCCATAATGACGGCTATATTGACAATTGGAAAATATCCAGTCAACATTTTAAACACGAGGGCTTGGCTGGAATGCCATTTCAGCATCGTCTTGGAGCTTAAGAGGATGTGGCGCGTGGACTCGGGGAATGGCTAGTTCAGACGCTATGCAAGAGGAGGTCCAAGGCTTCGGGAGTCAGCTTAGTGTATGTCTTGGTGGTGCCCGGCGGTCGTAATCGACTCTTACGCGGAGAACATCCTGGTAGCGTTGCTGCCGTGGCGTCAGTCTACTTAGGTGAATCCGAGCCCACGATTGGAAAGGGACTGGTGGGGGGGCCATGTCTGCACGTCCTTCTGTGTGCTAGCTGAAGTGTTGAATGAACCTGTTACGGATGGTGATAATCTGGATGCAGCTGCGAAATGGAACGATACTGATCGTCCGATCGAGATGCTTGAAGTTAGATAAGATTTTCGATGATTGTCAAGAAGAGAACGTCCCGGTGGAGAGAGATCCTTTGGAAATTCGCTGAATCTAACGGGAGCGTACTCCACCAACGAGACTGAACGACTTTTCGTGCGTAGCTTTCGCTTGCAATACAGAAAATTACGTTGACAACCAACCGGCAACAATCGAGGATCTGCGAAAGCGAAAGGATTGACCTAAATGGAAGGTAGCCGTCGATTTGGGAGGAAATCCAACCCTGACGGTTCTGTCGCAAACCGAAGGCTACACAGATCGAAAAGATAGTGTAAATTTCTGTGACATATAATGCACATGATTGGAACGTGGGATTTCACAGAAGTTTACATGACATGTCATGTAAATCTCATGAAAAATCATGTAAACTTCCATTATATGTCATGTAATTCAGCATTACTCAGAGTTTTTACATGACATATAACACAAATTTACATGACATATCATGTAAACCATCATAATTTGAAGTTTACGTGACTAAAATGAAGTTTACATGACGTGTAAATCTCATTAGGGGTACTCACTAAACAGATTAAATTGCTGCGTAAGCCATGATTTTTTGCTTATTTGAGATGTTTCATGATTTTGCGAATGAAATAATCAAAGATTGCCTTGGTAATCGCGACGTTTAATCAATTTAATCAGTTTACGCTGTTAAGTGAATCCCCCTATTATTTTTATCTGTGTAGGCTGGTCGCAAAAGGGTTTACTCGGCGTTATGGCTACGATTTCCATGAAACGTATACGCACTAGCGTGATTCAAAAAAAATCGTTTTTGCTCCACACCGCTTATTCGGTTCTTAACCATAATCTAAGCCTTCTCCCAAAAACTGAGCTGATTTGGTTGTAAATTGAGAGTGCACAAGCCCTTCAAAGTTTGTATAGGAATTACTATGGGAAAACGACGTTTTTCATTCAATTGACCGTAGCATTTCCCCATGTTTTTTAGAGTGTTAGTTGACCCTTGGTACTCCTAGGCTACTCTATCAGCTACAACTTTGCCGAAGACCACATTCAAATCGGACGCTTCATTAATTAGTTATCGATTTTGGAGATCTTTGATCATGGTGGTTACACTATTCGATGGGCATCACTGCAGTTTGCCTTGAAACATAGTAGCCATGATTTCTGTGTGCTATCTTTGGCGCCATGTGCAGCAATGTTGCCTGCTGGGAAGCTGAACGATCACTGTTAAAGTTTCACAAGATGAATACAAATTGATAATTAATTAATGATGCGTCCGATTTGTATATGGTCTTCGGCAAAGCTGTAGCTAATAGAGTAGCCTAAGAGTGCCAATTAACAGTCCAAAGCACTTGGAGAAATGCAACGGTCAATTGAATGAAAAACGTCCTATTATCATACTAATTCCCATACAAACTTTGAAGGGCTTGTGCACTCTCAATTTTCAACCAATTTAACTCAAATTTTGGGAGAAGGCATAGAATCTGGTTACGAATCGAATAAGCGGTGTGGAGCAAAAACGATTTTTTGAACCACCTTAAATACGCACCTGTGAACACCATGGCTTTGTTGTCTACCAAATGGATGAAAAGGCTGAATTCCTCAACGAGACCCTTACTAAAGGATTTGAGGAGGGGTGTTCAGTGTGCAAGGTTCGCAAAATCAATCTATGAACTGAAACAGTTTTCCAAGACCTGGAACGATAGATTCGACGAGTTCGTCAAGAAGATGGCTTCCGTCGCTGCATGGAAGGTAGCTGCTTGTATGTTCACCAAGGGAAATTCGGTCCCATCTATTATGTATTGTACGGCAATGATGACCTCTTCATGTCAAAGAATGAGAAGGAAGTTGAAACGGCCAACCGGCTGCTTCAACGAGAGTTACGCGTGGAGGATTTGGGAGAAGTTCAAATGGTTTTGGGCATACGAACCGAGCGAGATGTCAAGAACGGAGGTATGAACTTGAGTCAGTCCAGCTACACCGAAGTGATCCAGAAGCAATCTGGCATATAAACCTGCAAGCTGGCCACAACGCCCAGGGCCAACAACTTGCAACTGCAGAAGACTTGAGAAACCCTACCGTGAGTTAATAGGTTGCCCCACATACCTGATGTTAATCAGCCGTCCTTCAGCCAATTTCAGTGTTACCCTTCTCAGGAAAACTGAACTCATGTCAAGAGAATACTACGATTTTTGAGTGGAACGACGCAGCACGGCTTGGTGTACAAAAGATAGGAATCATCAAATCAGATAGCTGGTGTTGCAGACGCCGATTTGGCAACAGATACCAACGATCGCCATTCTATTTCGGGGTACGTATTGCAAACATATGGAATGGAGTCACTCAATCTTGGCGTACTTGGAAGCAGAGAACCATTGCTTTGTCGTCTACGGAGTCAGAATGCAGTGATCTGGCTGGCTACATTTGAGGGGCCCAGGGTGTAAGTGACCATTTTGTCAATTTTGAGCTGAGAGTACCATAGAACTCTCCAGATTTCAAGCTTTCAGGAACTTTTTTAAGATTGTTTCTACGATGATTGGAAAAATTACAATGAATCAAAGAAAACTGGGTTGATTTTGAAGCTCCATACATTTTGTATGGGATGAAAAATTGGTCAAAAACTTTAAACCTCATTTGCTCGCAAGTGGGTTTTTGTCACTTACACCCTTTTGCTTCTAAACCCCTCATTTGTAAATAACTATGGATCTCGAAGTGATTCACGGAGCTGAACATACTGGATGACAAGAGCATCGTTATCCATCAGATAACCAGTCGGCAATCGCTATTGGTGAATCAGAAGGTCCTTCCAAGAAGCTAATGCACACAGATGTGATGATACAGTTCACCAAAAAGTGTGTTTTGTAGAAGTAAGTGGCAATACAGTATTTGCCGAGCTACGAACAAACCGTAGATATGCTGACGAAAGGTCTGCCTCCTACAACATTCAGCAAGCACTGTTTTATCTTAAGAATTCAAAAGTGATAAGTTTGATTGAGAATCAATCTGATCACTGTTAGTTGAGTGTGTAGCATACCATACTTGAATACACACCTTGAACCACATTTTCACCTTTGTTTTTTTGCGTGTAATAAACTCGCTCCAATCTGAAAGTCAACCCAAACAGACATGATCGTGTTTTACTCCACTAGTGTCCCTACGCAATTTTTCCAATATCAACATCATCGGGATCGACTGTCGGGCCGTGGAAGAAGCGTTCATACCTTTTAAGAGGCGGACTGCCAGGATTGGACTTCCGATTAACACCACAAAGACCAATTACATGATTGCTGGTGGTCAATGTGTGTCCGGCCGTGGTAGTGGTGACAAAGTGGTGCTAGGTGGTGAAAAGTTTGGTGTTGTGGACGAATTTTGTTTATCTTGGTACCTTTATACACTAGTGACGTGCGATAATGATGACATCCGCGAGGTGCGAAAACGGATTGTTGCTGTGAATTGGACATTTTTTTGGTCTCCGAAACCAGTTGAAGTGCCGTAGGCTGCAAACGTAGGCATAACTTGCGTTGTAAAAACATTGATTCTTCCGGTCCCTTACTTGCTTCATTGGGCGTAGACTCACCGCTAGCGAGTTGTAGCCCATCAAGTATTGAGTAAATAATTACTGTTGATATCCTTTTCCAAGATTTAAATTCTACAATAGTTCGCTGCCGCGTTCAAGGCTTACAGTTACGATAGTTAGGTCACATCAATAACATTCTCTTATTTCATGGAACTGTCAGTATATCTTACTAGCTGAACAGTAGCATCACAACGGATTTATATATGTTTGGTGGAATGATTGTATATTTTAGCTATCCAGCGCACCCATTGTTGAAGATATCAACAAATCACAAACTTCTACGGCAACGCATGTTTCAATTTCTAATCTATGTTTGTCGCATATTACTAAATGGGAAACAAACAGATGATTACCTTTGTCAACCATCAAACCTATCTGACTATTTCTAAAGCTTTTCTATTCTAATATGAACAACGACGATCAACGACAGCAAACCTCTATTGCATGAACCTAAAACTTCTTGAAGAACATACTTCGTAACACTTTCACTTCCTACAATCCCATTCGAACCCCGTTTTTTGAATAGGAACTGTGTGTTGCACAATAGCGACGACGTCTGCATCTCACGTACTCCTCCACTCCCCGTCGGACCGGTTTTGTGTTTTCGGTTCGATAAGCAACTTTTGTGGACGCGTCTGCTACGCTAGACTCGAAAGTTTACCCGAAATTTGTCTGCCGGAGCGCGCTGGGATACCCAGCCCCAAGTTAACAAGAACCGGTTCTCGTTTCCAAGAATTCGAAATTCCTACCTCTGTACGTTATCAAGAAGGTACCACCCCTTCATGACTTCTGAAAATTCTCTATAAATAGATGCAGGCAGTAGATAAGGCACACGGAGGGCACGAACCTGAGCTGCTCCTCGCCCGCCAGACATAATCGATAGGAAATGAGACGTTTGACAGTTGCCTGTACCTAATTCCAATTCCACACCAAGCCACGTGTGTGCGTGTGTGGAAAATAGTCGGAAAAGGAAGTCGTGTTTGGAATTATGATTCGGCGCTGCCACCAGCAAGCTTCGCTGTGCTGCGCTGTATGACGTCCGCGTCGTCGCTTGTGTGATATTACACCTGATGCATAAAACAAAGCTTTCGTCGTCTTTTTAGAATCGCTGCAGGCAGGCAATACCTACGCGATTTCCAGTAGGTACCTATAGGTACGAAATGGAGAAGGTCCCATTTTTAACTAAATTCAACTTCTCACCCTCGCTAGCGAAGGGGACGGGGTGGGTTGACCACCGTTGTGTTCCTGATAATGCGAGTTCCATAACAGCTCTCCACCTTCTCTTCGCATAAGGATACCAGGTAGCAACCGGTGTACAAGTAGGTATGTACGCAAATGCATTTCTTCAAGAAGTTTTCTAAGCTATAAGTACTTTTTTCGGGCGGAAGCTATAGGTGTGTTTCAATGATGGGGGAGGGAAACTCTACAGATGGGGAAGTTCTTTGCTATCGTCGTTTCTGATTAGATTCCTGTACCACCACCACACATACACACACCACACGCGATGGAAAGTATTTTTAAAACTTTAGCTATTGTTTTGTTCACTCTATGCACAGTTGTGTATGATGGTGGTTTAGAACGATATTCAAGTTAGATGATGTTCAAAATGTGCTGATGTTAGGTGTCATAGTGTTGTGTGGTAAATTGTGTCTATACTATTTATCTACAGTTAAAATAAAGGAAATCAAAAGCTACAAAAATACATCGTGGGTTGAAACCAGCATGGCATTTAATATTAAAGTTCTATCCAGTATCATATCTTAACATCAAAATGGTTTTATTCAAAGTTTGGTTTGACACTAGGGCACATTCTAGTTGATGTTTTAATCAATGATGCTTCCACTCATTTGGCAATCATTTAATTCATTTGTCTATAACTCATTTCAGAAGCTTGTAGTGATGTTCGGCAAGCTTGTATCGTACTGTTTATAAATGTGATATTTACATATGTTTCATTTTATGTTATTGGCATACGTTGTTCGGAGAACTTGTAGCAAACATGTATACTCTTCAAATTGTGCTGAAAGAATTAATTTTCGACACGTTTTAGTGTAGTTGTGATTTTTTGAAGTTTAAAAATAGTCAGAAATCCAAGCAGAAACCCAAAAAAAAAATATGAACTGGAAAAAGTTTTCCACAATTGAGAAAATTCATAAAGAAGAGCCGGAAAAAAAATGCTCGAACTCGTAAAAAATATATCTCGCGTTTAGTATCATACAGGCGTATCTACAATGATCGATTTCTCTTCATCGATTTTCTCTTCCGATTATTCCGGGAATTACGACTAACAGTCGGATGATCTATCGGTGTATTTGGGTAAAGGACGACTAGGACTAGCATCTAAAACAACAAAAACAACCAAAAATGATTTGCCGGCCAAGTTATTAATCAAAGAGAAAATCGATGAAGAGAAATCGATCAATGTAGATACGCCCGTATGATACTGAGCGCGAGATATAAAAAAATAGTTATGAGAAGGTTATTCCGTAAGCTTTAATCGCTGCAATTTTTGGAATGCACTTCTTTTTCGTTTTTGAGTTATACTCGGTTTGTGGTTGCCGCTCTCCATCCTCGGTCGCGCCCAATGCTCGCCAGGTCACGCTCCACCTGGTCCGCCCATCGTGCTCTCTGCTCTCCACGCCTTCTTGTGCCAACCGGATCAGTTGCAAACACCAGCTTTGTAGGATTGTTGTCCGGCATTCTTGCAACATGCCCTGCCCACCGTATCATTCCGGCTTTGGCCACCTTCTGGATGCTGGGTTCGTCGTAAAGTGCAGCGAGCTCGTGGTTCATCCTTCTACGCCACACACCGTTCTCCTGCACACCGCCGAAGATCGTCCTTAGCACGCGTCGCTCGAAAACTCCGAGTGCTTGCAGGTCCTCCTCGAGCATGGTCCATGTTTCGTGTCCGTAGAGGACCACCGGTCTTATTAGCGTCTTGAACATGGTGCATATGGTGCGTGGTTAATCTTTTTCGACCGCAGTCTCTTCTGGAGCCCGTAGTAGGTCCGACTTCCGCTGATGATGCGCCTCCGAATTTCACGGCTCACGTTGTTGTCAGCCGTCAGTAAGGATCCGAGGTAGACGAATTCCTCCACCACCTCAAAAGTATCCCCGTATATCGCAACATTACTAACCAGACGGATCCGGTCGTGTTCGGTTCCGCCTACCAGCATGTACTTTGTTTTTGAAGCATTCACCGTTCCAAATGTTCTGGCAATGATATCCATGTCGTCCGCAAAGCACACAAATTGTCCGGATTTTGTGAAAATCGTTCCCCGGCTGTTGAGCCCGGCTCGTCGCATCACACCTTCCAGAGCGATGTTGAAGAGTAGCCATGAGAGTCCATCACCTTGTCGCAGTCCCCGGCGAGATTCGAATGAACTAGATAGTTCACCCAAAACCCTTACGCAGTTTTGCACACCGTCCATCGTTGCTTTAATCAGTCTAGTCAGCTTCCCAGGAAAGCCGTTTCCGTCTATGATTCTCCATAGCTCTGCGCGGTCGATACTGTCGTATGCCGCCTTGAAGTCGATGAACAGGTGATGCGTTGGGACCTGGTATTCACGGCATTTCTGGAGGGTTTGCAGTACGGTCAATATCTGGCCCGTTGTCGACCGGCCGTCGATGAAGCCGGCTTGATAATGGCGAACTCATTAGTTTTAGGTGACAGACGACGGAAGATGATCTGGAATAGCACTTTGTAGGCAGCATTCAAAATAGTGATCGCCCTGAAGTTCTCACATTCCAAATGGTTTCTTGTGGATGGGGCAGATTATCCCTTCCTTCCACTCCTCCGGTAGCTGTTCAGTTTCCCAGATCCTGACTTCCAGCCGATGCAGACAAGTGGCCAACTTTTCTGGGTCCATCTTGATGAGTTCAGCTGCGATACCATCCTTACCAGCTGCTTTGTTGGTTTTGAGCTGGTGAATGGCATCCTTATCTGGTTCATTTCCGTCCTCCACTGCACTGGCGTCGTCGTTTCCTCAGTTGCCGTGGTCTCCCGTGGCTACATTCTCCACGCCATTCAAGTGCAGATCGAAGTGCTGCTTCCACCTTTCGATCACCTCACGTCCGTCCGTCAAGAAGAGGCCTCCGTCTTTATCACTGCATATTTCGGCTCGCGGCACGAAGCCGTTGCAGGATGCGTTGAGCTTCTGATAGAACTTCCGTGTTTCTTGGGAACGGCACAGCAGTTCCATTTCTTCACACTCCGCTTCTTCCAGGCGGCGCTTTTTCTCCCGAAAGAGGCGGGTCAGCTGTTTCCGCTTCTGTTTGTAACGTTCCACGTTCTGTCGAGTTTCTTACTGCAGCATTATCGCCCTCGCTGCGTTCTTCTCCTTCAAACCCGTTCTGCACTCTTCGTCGAACCATTCGTTCCGTCGATTACGTTCCACGTACCCGATGGTGCTCTCGGCTGCGTCGTTGATGGCTGCTTTCACTGTACTCCTAGCAGGGCCTCATCGAGCTCGCCCTCGTCTGGCAACGCGGCCTCGAGATTCTGCGCGTATGCTGAGGCGACATCCGGTTGTTTCAGTCGCTCTAGGTTGTACCGTGGCGGTCGCTGGTACCGTACATTGTTGATGACGGAGAGTTTTGGTCGCAGTTTGACCATCACCAGATAGTGGTCGGAGTCGATGTTGGCGCCACGATAGGTCCTGACGTCGATAATGTCGGAGAAGTGCCGTCCGTCAATCAGAACGTGGTCGATTAGAGATTCAATCTGCTGTGGTGATCTCCAGGTGTAACGATAAGGGAGGCTGTGTTGGAAAAAGATGCTACGTATGGTCATATTTTTGGAGGCGGCGAAATCAACGGGTCGTAGGCCGTTTTGTACGTCTGCTGGTGGGCGCTGAACTTACCAATCGTCGGTCTGAATTCCTGCTCCTGGCCTACCTGAGCGTTCAAATCTCCTATGATGATCTTGACGCCGTGGCTTGGGCAGCGATCGTACTCGCGTTCGAGCTGCGCGTAAAATGCGTCTTTGTCATCATCAGTACTTCCGGAGTGTGGGCTGTGCACGTTCATTATGCTGAAGTTGAAGAATCGGCCCTTGATCCTCAACCTGCACATTCTTTCGTCGATCGGCCACCAACCGATCACGCGCTTCTGCATATCACCCATCACGATGAAAGTTGTTCCCAGCTCGCGTGTGTTGCCGCAGCTCTGGTAGATGGTATGATTACCTCTAAACGTTCGCACCATGGATCCTATCCAACACACCTCCTGCAGCGCTACGATGCCGAATCCGCGGTCCTTCAGTAGATCCGCGACTATGCGGATGCTCCCAATGAAGTTGAGAGATCGATAGTTCCACGTACCGAGTTTCCAATCGCAAGTCCTCTTTGTTTGCTGGAGTCGTTGCCGTTGGTCTCGGTTCGTATTATTCTGTTTCTGTTACAATGTTTTTTTTACGGCTGGCTCGTAGTTTCCGGCCGGTACCACGTGGAGGTAGGAATAGGAGTTGTTGGGCAGATGCTAGTGGATCACAATGGGATCTGAATTGCGCAGCATACCCAGCCTTTACCGTGCCCCGAAGAGTTCCTGGAAAAATTATCGATGAGTTCCTGTAGAAATTCCCGAGGAACTCCTGGAGGAATCCCCGAGAAATTCCAGGAGGAATTCCTGAGAATATCCTAGAGGAATTTCCGAGGATTTTCTGGAGAAATTCTCGCGAAGTTCCTGGAGAAATTTCCGAAGAGTTCCTTGAAAAATTACCAAGGAGTTCCTGTAGAAATTGCCAAGGAACTCCTGTAGGAATTCCCGAGAAAATCCTGGAGCAATTCCTGAGTTTATCCTAGAGAAATTTCCAAGGAGTTTCTGGAGAAATCCTCGAGGAGTTCCTGGAAAAATTCCCGAGGAGTTTCTCTAGAAATTCTCGAGGAACTCCTGGAGGAATTCTCGAGAAACTCCCGGAGGACTTACTGAGAATGTCCTGAAGAAATTTCCGAGGAGTTCCTGGAGAAATTCCCGAAGAGTTCCAGGAAAAATCCCGAGGAGTTCCTGGAGAAATTCCCGAGGAACTCCTGGAGAGATCTCCGAAGAACTTCTGGAGGAATTCCTGAGGAAATCCAAGAGAATTTCTTGGAAAAATTCTCAAGCAGTTCCTGGAGATATTCCCTAAGAGTTCCTGGAGATATTCCCGAAGAACTTCTGTAGGTATTTCCGGAGAATTTATGGAAGAATTCACGGAAAACATCTGAAATTATTCTCCAGAAAAGAACTCCTAGATAAATTCCTGGGGAGCTAATGGAGTTACTCCCAGAGAACTATTGAAGGAACTCCTGCGGAACTACTGTAGGAATTTCCGGTGACTTTCTGGAGGAATGCTTGGGGAAATCTTGGAGAAATTCTCGGTGAGCTCCTGAAACAATTTTCGTGGAAATTCAAGAGAGAACTTTAGGATCATTTGTGGAGGAATTTCCATAGAGAAATTCTCTGGAAAATCCTGGAGGAGTTTGACTAAAAATGCTGGAGGAATTCTTTGGGGAATTTCTAGAAAAATCCCGTTTTATTTTTGGAAGTATTTCTGGGGAAGCCATGAAGATATTCCCGGGGGATGCTGTAGGAATTTCCTAGAAACTCCTAGGGGATTTCTCGTGGAACTCCTGAAGGACTTCCCGGATATACTTCTGTGTAGATTATGAACAAATTCGCAGGGTTAGTTTGGAGGAATTTTCGGAAAACTCTTATGATTTTTTTGGGAACTGATTGGGAAAATTTGATAATAAATTCACAGAAGTATCACAGAACGAATTCTGGGTGCATTTTGCATATTTCATTTGTAAACAAACAATATTATAGACATTTGTCGCGGCAAGTTGCTGTTTTGAACAAACGAATTACTGCCATCTGAGAACACAAGATCCTGGAGGCAGTGCCGGGAATACTCACTTGCAAGAGTGATACTCGTTTGCTTCTATCTCAGTCCAGAAGCATGCTATCAAAAAGTTTGAAGGGCTTTTAGATTGTAGTTCAATCTAAAAGTTCGCCGAATGAAGTAAAGGTCGCAGACGCATAGTTGTGAGAGAGCTGTGAGTACGAGGTGAGTAAAATTCGTGTAATATATACTCACCTTGTGCTCACAGCTCTCTCACGGTTTTGCTATGCGTCTGCGACCTTTACTTTATTTGGCAAACTTTTAGATTAAACTACAATCAAAAATCATTTTTGATAGCATTCTTCTGGACTGAGATAGTGGCAAGTGAGTATAAATTTTCGCAAGTGAGTATTCCCAACACTGGAGGACGGGCTTCGCTAATCAAATTGGTACAGGTGGTAAGTACTATAGATCGCGGCTAGCGTAACCAGCAGGTAGTCATTAATTCTTTCTGTGCGATTGATCTTGATTTCAATTGATCAACAATAAGTTATAGCCACAACAATTTTTGCAGACCCCTCGATTTTGGTCAAATGGTGGCTCATTTAAACCATTATAACTCAAAAGTTTCTCCAAAAACAACCTCAATACGAATTGTTGTTGTAAAGAGGAAGGATTGAGCAACTATTTACAATAATAAAAAGTTGGGTCGGCCATATTGGTTTTGGCCGCCATCTTGGCTTTTTATAACAAAACATTTTTTTCTCCATGATGGCAACCACCAAAATTTTTTGCATCAATTGAAAGCTGAGACATTTATACATAACATATCAAAAAAATATAGATGTATTTTACAAAACTGCAGATAACTTTTGATAGGAAAAAAAGACATCTCTAGTTTTTTGATATGTTATGCATAAAAGTTGCAGCTTTCAATTGATGCAAAAATTTTGAAAATCGGTGGTTGCCATCATGGTGAAGAAAATGTTTTGTTATATAAATCTAAGATGGCGTCCAAAATCAATATGGCCGACCCAACTTTTTATTATTGTTAATAGTAGCTCTATCTTGCCTCTTTTCAACATTAATTCGTTTTGAGGTTGTTTTTGGAGAAACTTTCGAGTTATAACGGTTTGAATGAGCCACCATTTGACCAAAATCGAGGGGTCTGCGAAAATTGTGGTGGCTCTAACTAACGAGGGGTCCATCAATTTAGGTAACCAAATGCATTTTCCCTACTTTTTAGCGAGGTCTTTCAGAAAATCGGCACCTTAAACATTTTTGAAGACAAGGTGTAAATAGTGGGCCGGTCTCAGCGAGAGTTACCCATTATTATATAAAATGAAAACCTGTTGATCATTTCACACCAATTACATGAAAACGTTTGAGAAGCTTTGTTCAATTATTGAAAGTTACATAGCATTCCAACCCCAAGCCGCATTTGAAAGTCCAGTTAATTTCGGGAAGCTTCTGGTTATTCTATTTTTTTTTTCTTTTTTTTTTTATTTTATGTCAATTTTAAACATTTTCTTTAGTAATTTTGACTTTTAAAGGTTTCTTGGTTTGTTTAATAGTATTTTTTTTCGTTTTTTTTTATATATTTATTAGGTTTACATATATTGCCATTATTGACTGATTTCAACCACACGACTACTGAAAAAATATAAAATTTTACAAAATATCTAAACAAACTCAAATTATCTAACTTATCTCTAAGTAGTGTTAAACTCTACGATCGATTATACATGGGGTAAAGCATTGTATATATGTATAGTAAAAACAAAGAAAATAAAAAAAATCAAACACGATTATATAGGAGAGTAAATATTTGGAAAACTCACGCTAATGCTATTACTACGAAGTCCAACCAATTCCATGCATCTCTAAGATAAGTAAACGGTTGTAATATGAAACCTCGCGCCATCACTTTTACAGCTGATTCGAACGTGTAGATGCCGGTGAATATCACCCTGAGTTGTGTTGATTACATAGTTCGAAGAACGGAAAACGGTTAGTTACAGTGATAAATGGATCAACTTTTTGTGTTTTTTAACTAATTTGTGGGAAAAAAGTGCTTCTGCCCTAAGCTCCTAAAACGTTTGTCGCCCTAGCGAATCCGATCTCCCTAGGTTAGGTTCATTTTAATTAATCAATCTAAAGACTTTTGCTATTTTACGCACGCTTCTGTGCTCGTAGGTTCTCTTCCGATGTATGTACACATTTGCGACCACTTGACACCACCGCCAGCGTGTGTCTCTCATGTGTACGGAAATTTACACCGTTATATTTCTCGGTACTTCGGCGACGACGACGGAACGAAAAACGAAACCACTTGAGTTGGGAGCATCAGGATTTGGGGTGATTCAAAAGCTACGTAATGTTTTTTTTATTATTCACAGATACATTTGGGTTATGAAACTAGTTCTGTAATGTAACGTATTTTTTATGCGAATTTGTTACCAAAGGTCGCTAAACAAAATTTCGCAAAGACCATTGATCGAAAGGTAAAAAAAATGGAAGAGATAACAGATAGGATAACTGTTTTCAAAGTACCATAGTTTCCGACCTTATGTCTTTTTGACTGTTTGTCTTTTTTTCCTTATTGTGGTAGAAGGAAAGTCTTCAGTGAAACTGGCAACACTGGTATGATACAACAACACATATTTAATTGTTGATTAAATCTGAAAACTGTTGAGTGAAGTCATGATTTGCAAAATTATTTTTCTGAAGAAAACTTTAAAACCATCAACTTCATACGTAACGCTGCATTACCAAAGAAGAAAACATGCTGTTATAAGGTTAAATTTTTTATAACGTGTGCGAAAACTGCGTTTCATCTCCTTTGAACCACCCGATTTCTCGCCTTTCACAAAACACTCAAAGCCATACGATATGGGGAATAGGTACGGAAAAATGACGATCGTAAAACTTGATGCCTTCATCCAGGAGGGCAACCTTCGTCGTAGACGTAGACGATACGCTCGATGAAGAAGCTTCTGCTTTCTTTGCCGGTATGTATACTGTAGTCCAGAGGTTCCCAAACTTTTTGCTACCGCGGCGCCTTTTGCAACGCGGCGCACCAACAAATTATACCAAGAAGTTTTATCATTTTAACACTTGGTCGGTGTAAAGTACGACCGTATCATGCATTTTTCAATAATTTTGGGAAAGTGCCTGCCGAAAAGTTCAGTACTATTGAATTCCTTTGCTTATTTTTGCCTTCCAAAAATTATCCTAGTCCACTCTAATTTACTGTCGACCATTTTCAGTCAAAAATTTCAAATACAAATCTCAAACCTTCAACCTTCTTATAATAAAAAAACAGATTCTTAAAATGACTTTTTTGAAATTGCTGGAAAATTGACAAATTTTGAATTTGGTAAAAGGTTTGTCAAATTTAAAGAAAAAAAAAATAAAAATAGATTGCTTCGAGCCTGTGATAGTGACGGCGATGGCTCTTCGATATATATCGTGTAAGAGGAGCACAACCAAAATAAGAAGCGTGCACGAAATCGACATAGACATTGCCACAGAATTGTTTTGAGATAGTTATGTTGGGAAAAATGTATTCCCCAAAACATTTGAGACAGTATGAAGGCCGGGAGGTTAATAGTAATGATTCTTGAAAGAATTTCAAAAAGATCCTTGAAATTTTTACTGCGAATTACAAGCTATTGACAAAATCGAAAACTATGCTGAATCTTAAAAGGCCAAAATAATAATTTCAGAATCTTAAACGCAATTTCCGGAACTCCTGAAATTTAAAAATTTGGTAAAGTTTCATGAGGATATTACTATTTAAATTCGTAGAACATTCGATGATTTTGAAATATATATTTTTAAACTAAAAAAATGTAGAAAAAGGCAACTTTCTTTCTATGTCTTCCTCTAAAAGGCAAGACGTTGGATACAATAAAAAAGACTATATGGAGACTCAAGTTTTACTAAACAAAAAAAAACAGCAAAAAATATGTTTTTGTTTCAGATAATAGTGCGCCTGCCGCGCACCAGACAAGTGTTCACGGCGCACAGTTTGGGAAGCACTGCTGTAGTCAATGCCAGCCAGTGGCGGAGTGGTTGGCGGGGGTTAGTTTGCACGTACGGTGTAGGTATGTGAAGCACACGGTTTGAGTTAGGACACACCATCGAGCGGTGTGTTACGGAGCATTGTAAGACCCTTCACCGGTCCTGTTAGTCTGATGGCATATACTGGAAACGTGATGGGAAAGTTTTACTGCAGTGGAAGGTATACGCTTTCGGTGAGTGCTGCTACCGTTCCGGGTCTACTTTGGGATGGTCAATTCATCCTGAAGCAGAGCTTCTTCCTGAATGAGCTTTTTCCAGAAGCCTGGCAGACTTTCTTCCTGTAGTCTAGAAAATGTTCTACAAGTGGCTTGGAAAGTGGCTTGGTCGAGCCCCTCCTGCCAGCGACCAACAGTCATCCCGGTCCCGTGTATGAGTATGGAGAGGGGGTCTTCCAAACCGTTCTAGCAGGCAAGTATGATTTCAGTGCGAACAGCTCACTCCCAGTAAAGTCCGCTACTTCCAGCAGCCCGAGGTCCAGCACGCGGTCATCGAATCTGTCGATCTACTACCAGAACGTAAGAGGATTGCGCACCAAGATCGTTCCACTCCGTTTGATGTTGTCGAGCTGCGACTACGATGTGCTGGTACTCACGGAAACATGGTTGCATGATGACATCGCAAACGAGGAAATATCATCAGATTTCTCGATTTTCCGTTGCGACCGCAACGCAATGACCAGTCAGCATTCTCGTGGCGGAGGCGTTTTGATTGCAGTAAAACGTAACCTTTGCTGTGAGGCGATTTCATTACCGAACTGTGAACGACTGGAGCAAATCGCAGTTCGAGTGAAACTACAGTCTCGTTCGCTATACATCATTGCCATTTACCTTCCTCCCAGCACGCAAGCGGATCTCTATTCGGTTCACACAGACGCTGTGCAGCACGTAACAAATCGAGCCGGCGAAGATGACGTTATCTTGTCATTGGGTGACTTCAATCTCCGAAATCTACAATGGCATTTGGACGACGAGATAAACGGCTACATTCCCTCGAACATTTCGTCCGATCAGGAAAAAAATCTCATCGAAAACATGCTCTGCATCGGGTTGAGACAAGTGAATGGCTTCTTGAACGGTAATGGTAGGCTTCTGGATCTCGTGTTTGTCAATCTACCGGAACACTTGGATCTGGTAGAACCCCCCGTTCCGTTGCTACCGATAGACGATCATCACCCTCCCTTAGTTCTGCTTTTGGAAGTAGGTAGCGACAACTCCACTCGGCTAGATGAAAGTTTTGACAACTTCAACTACGACTTCAACCGGTGTGACTTCAACGAATTGCGTGAAGCATTTGCCGCAACTGATTGGGATGTAGTGCTGCGCAACGCAACAGTGGACGGAACTGTCTCAGCATTCTACGGAAGACTACATGCTGTTTGCAACGATTTCGTGCCTCGTAGACGACGAACTTCCAGTTCACTCTTCAACAAGCCGTGGTGGACTTCTGAGCTTCGACATCTCCGGAACCTACTCAGAAAAGCACGGGGCCGCTATTTCCTCTCTAAATCTGAAAGCGATAGAGTCAGCCTACGTGAGTTAGAGTCAACCTACAAAACAGTCATGCTATCGACCTACGAGAACTACTTGTTGATGGTCCAAGAGGATATCAAACAGAATCCCTCGCGTTTCTGGGATTTCGTGAAGAAGCGGAAATCGTCGGCTCGTATCCCTTCCAACATCAGCTACGACAATGTCCAAGCCGGTTCAAACGAGGAAGCCGCTAACCTTTTCGCGCGGTTCTTCGAGGGTGTATACAGTAAAGTGTCGCCTGTAGTACGTCGTGATTGCTTCTCTCATATTCCTACGCACGATATCAATCTTCCTGTCATCCAATTTTCTGCTGAAGAAGTTTTGGAAGCAATGAGAGACCTCGACACTAAGAAGGCATCAGGAACGGACGGCATACCTTCACTCCTCCTAAAAGAATGCGCCGCTGAACTCGCGACCCCGGTTTCAAAATTGTTCAACCGCTCGCTTCGTGATAGAACGTTTCCGTTAGCATGGAAAGTTGCATCCATTGTTCCCATCCATAAATCTGGCAACGTTAACCGGGTAACAAATTACCGCGGTGTCTCCATACTGTGTAGTGTGGCCAAGGTTTTCGAAAAACTTATGCATAACGTCTTATACTCTGTCGCATCGCCGTTGGTATCTGACTGTCAGCATGGGTTCACGAAACAGCGTTCGACAGCAACAAATCTCATGTGCTACGTTTCTCTGCTGTCCCGGAACATTGAAATGAGGCGGCAAGTCGATGCAGTGTATGTCGATTTTGCCAAAGCATTCGATACCGTACCTCACTTCTTAACAGTCAAAAAACTCAAACATATCGGCTTTCCAAATTGGATAACCGAGTGGATTATGTCTTACCTATCAGACCGTACCGCGCATGTAGTGGTTAACTCGGCACAATC
This sequence comes from Aedes albopictus, assembly GCF_035046485.1. Lineage (NCBI taxonomy): Eukaryota > Metazoa > Arthropoda > Insecta > Diptera > Culicidae > Aedes > Aedes albopictus. The sequence continues at coordinate 345,405,520 of NC_085138.1, forward strand.
TCGCATGTTTTGCATTACGTCTGGAGTCCCACAAGGAAGTGTTCTTGGACCACTGATCTTCAACATTTTTGTTAACGACTTGTGTTTGTTGCTTTCGTCCTTTAAACTTTCGTTTGCTGACGACCTTAAATTCTTCCGTGTGGTGTGTTCACCCCTCGACTCTGCCGACCTCCAGGAGGACATCAACACAGTGTTAGTTTGGTGCAGTGATAACGGCATGCGTGTAAATAACAAAAAATGTAAAATCATATCGTTTACTCGCTCCCACAATCCCCGTCACTACCGTTACAATATGGATGGAGAACAACTGGAACGTGTAACGTCAATCTGCGACCTTGGAGTCGTCGTGGATGAAAAGCTCAGCTTCAATGAACATGTAGGAATTGTAACAGCAAAAGCGTATTCTGTGTTAGGTTTTATACGTCGGCATGCTTCAGAATTCACCGACGTGTATGTCCTTAAAACACTGTACTGTTCGTTAGTGCGGAACATACTAGAGTACGCATCACAGGTTTGGTCTCCACACTATGTGCTCCATATCACTAGCGTAGAGCGCGTGCAGAAGAAGTTTCTCCGTTTTGCACTGCGGCTACTTCCGTGGAATGATCCAATTAATCTCCCTCCTTATTCGGAAAGATGCAAACTGATAGGTTTGGAAACACTATCGTCCAGGCGAGAGAACACGCAACGTTTATTTGTCTTCGACATAATCACGGGAGCAATTGACTGCTCCTCGCTTCTTGAGCAGATTCCGCTCAACATTCCACCCCGTCGGTTCAGGCATTCTTCTCTTTTGGCTGTCCCCTATCACCGAACAAACTACGGTTACAATAATCCACTTGACTCTTGCATTCGCTTGTTTAATGATGTTTGTGATGTGTTCGATTTTAATATGTCAAAATCTGTTTTTAAAGCCCGACTTAGAAGAATTGTTTAGATCTTAAGATAAGTTAATTGTTTTAGTATATAAGTTCAGTCTGTACGATGTATGTCGAAGACGGTGATATAAATAAATAAATAAAAGTTGAAAAGCTTCTTCCAGTATCTTGGAGAAGCTTCTTTCAGTATCGTGGAAAAACTTCTTCCAGTAGCCTGGAAGAGCTTCTTCTAGTGGCTTGGAAGAGCTTCCTTAAGTGGCTTGGATGAACTACTTCTAGTACAGCTTGGAAGAACGTATGGGGATTTTTTTTTCATTATCGTACAAATTGGTAGGTTCTCAGAATTTCATGATTTTTTTTCACAGGTAGGATTCAAAAATATATTTAAAAAAACTCAATTGAAAATCATCTGGGTCGCCTAATTTTCCGGAAAATTCCAGTGAAAATCAAACATTTTCCACAGACACCACCTACTTTGAAAATCATAACTCAAGATCGAAGCATCGTAGACTTATTTTTTTTGTGAATCATAAGCAAATTTTCTCAGCAATTGAAAAAAAAACAAAGCGAAAATTTCCACAAAAATTTCCACAGTTGAGGAAAATAGGTTGGAAAAGTCGGAAAAACTATTTAGGAAGTCCGAAACAAAAATTCAAAAAAAAATATTTGGAAGGGAACTACATAAACTATATTCTGCGAAATTTTCAAGATGAGGCTTTTCTCCATTCCTGAGTTATGACTAATTTTGTGGAAATTGTCCTGATAGGCCGTTTTCTTAACTTAAGAACGAAGCATCGAAGGCACAATGTTTTTTTTTTGAAATCGTAAGCAAATTTTCTCACCAATCAAAAAAAATACAAAATGAAAATTTGTTTTCCACAAAATTTTCTACTGTTGAGGAAAATTGGTTGGAAAAGTCGTAAAATCTGTCAAGGAAGTCCGGAAAAATTCTTAATTTTTTTTTGGAAGGGAATTGCATAAGCTATATTCTGTGAAATTTTCAAATTGTGTTTTTTTTTTCGTTCCCTGAGTAATGACCAATTTTGTGCAAATTGTCCAGGTGTTGGTTGATTTTCGAACGTCTTGATTATCTATTTAATCAAAAATGATCATTACCCAGGATCGAAAAAAAAACACATCTTCAATATTAAATATATTATAGCTTATAAAATTTCCTTCGAAAATATTTTTTTGGGAATTTTTCTGGACTTCCTTAATAGTTTCTCTGACTTTTCCAACCCGTTTTCCTCAACAGTGGGAAATTTTGTAGAAAACTATTTAAAACATGAGCCAACGGCGCTTCGTTCCACTAGAAATATTCAATGTAACATAAAAAAAATGAATGTCTTACGTTACGTATTTTTGCAGCAATACATAAATATTTTTTAATATTTTTTTTATTTTTTATTTTTTGGATTGCTGAGAAAGTTTTCTTACGATTTCACAAAAAAAAAAAACATTGTGTCTACGATGCTTCATTCTTAAGTTATGATTTTTTAAGCAAACGGCTCATATAGCACATCAGGACAATTTGCTCAAAATTGTTCATAACTCAGGAACAGAGAAAAACCACATCTTGAAAATTTCACAGAATTTAGCTTAATGGAGGGCCCATATAGCCGAGGCGGTAAACGCACGGGTATTCAGCATGACCATGCTGAGGGTGACGGGTTCGATTCCCGGTCGGTCCAGGATCTTTTCGTAAAGGAAATTTCCTCGACTTCCTTGGGCATAGAGTATCTTCGTGCCTGCCACACGATATACGCATGCAAAATGGTCATTGGCAGAGGAAGCTCTCAGTTAATAACTGTGGAAGTGCTCATAGAACACTAAGCTGAGAAGCAGGCTTTGTCCCAATGAGGACGTTACGCCAAGAAGAGAGAGAGAGAGCTTATGTAATTTCTTCCCCAAAATATTTTTATGAGAATTTTTCCGGACTTCCTAAATAGTTTATCCGACTCTTTTTACCGATTTTCCTCAACTGTGAAAATTTTTGTGAAAAACAAATTTCCATTTTGTATTTTTTTTTTCAAATGCGAAAATTTGCATATGATTTCACAATAAAAAAATGTGTCTGCGATGCTTCGTTTTTGAGTTACGATTTTTCAAAGTAGGTGGTGTCAGTGGAAAATGTTTGCTTTCCACTGGAATTTTCCGGAAAATTTGGCAACCCTGATATTTTTCAATTTAGTTTTCGTTCATATATACGTGAACCCTACCTGTGAAAAAACTTTCATTAAATTCTGAGAACCTTCGTACCAATTCGTACGATAATAAAAAATATCCCATACTAGGGATGAGTAAGAGATTGCACCGTGTAAATTGTGACCAGCGTTTCTTCTAGGGAAATATCAGATTAACCACTTTTCCGTAATCCCACATTCAAGATAAAAGGGACTACTCCACATCGCAATAATCGAGGATCATCAATTATCATATGATTAAGGGAGGAAATCTTCGCACAACTTTTATATCAAGGGTCAAAGCTTCTTATCGCCTCTAACGTATCGAATTGCAATTCCGGGGGATAAATTTGTGGATCGTAATCTCGGTCGAACTAAACCCTTCCACTTGAATACAAAACCAGAGCGGAGCTCTTCCCCAGTGAAATAGCAAAAGCCTTCGATTTTCGTCGAGCCTAAGCTCTCGCTTTAATACACAACTGAACAACAAATTCCGGGGCAGTCGCGTTACTACCATCCTGCTGCTGTGTTTAGTTTTTCCAGTCTGGTAGGAAGTAGGAGATATCGATTTTCTGTTTTTCTTCTCCATCACCAGCGGGGTTCGTTTCTACTAAATTGGCTCCTGCTGCTGAACCTTGTGCTGAGCATTCTTCTACTGCTTGGTAATGGACTTTCGTTTTCCTGGATAACTTTGCCAATCAACTACTATGGGATAGAGCTTTATCGTTGGAGATGATGTTCATATTTTATGCCTTCCTTTGAGGTTTTATTGATTAGTTCTGCACATCTTGTCTTTTTTTGACAATTTAGCATTTTTTTCTTTTTTTTTTAGTTTATTCAACTTCAATGTTTAAAAAAATATTGAAAAATATTTTGTAAATCTAAACCGCGATAAAAAAACAGCAACAAACAAAAAGTAATTGTACGCAAACTTCATTGGAAGATAATGGAGGAACTCCTCTGGTTATTTTTTTTTAAATAATTATACAAACTTTGATTCAACTTGGAAACTTTTAGATTATCTGCAAGGTTTCATGATTTGGTAAAAAAAAATAAATACCCGTCATCTCTTTTCGAGTCTATCATTGGTCGACAGAAGCAATTTTTTATCGTAAAGGCCGTGAGTATTTATTTTTTATTATTTTAATTTTTGTCAAGGTGGTAAAAATATAACATTGTTGAAATTACTCAGTGTTTATACGAGAAAAAAAAAACAATGGTTTCGCTCATCCAATAATGGACATAAAAAGAGGTTGAAGGGAACTCGATTTTCTTTCGCATAAAATGTTAAAAATGGCGATCAGGAAGTTTCTATTACCGACTGCATACTGTCAGGGATGGGAACACTCACTTTCAAAGAGTTGCACTCACTTGATATTTTCTCAGCTTAGAAGCGTGCAATCTAGAAACGATGTATGAACGCCTTTTGCCTTGTGGTTTTGCCTAAAAGTGTGCCGAAGAGAGTAAGGGTCGCATACGCATACCAAAGTCGTGACAGAGCTGTTATTGCGATTCTCCACGAGGTGAGTGTAATTTACATTCACCTCATAGAGAGTTGTCTTCGCAATTCCCTCACGACGTCGATATGCGTGTGCGACCCCTACTCTATTCGGCAAACTTGTAGACAAAACCACAAGGCAAAAGTCGTCCATACATCGTTTTTTGATAGCACGCTTCTGTGTCGAGAAAACACCAAGTGAGTGTAACTCTTTGCAAGTGTGTGTTCCCATCCTTGCATACTGTTACCCAAAAGCATCAATCCGAACGGAGTGCCTTTACTGACGACGTCGTTGTCGTCGACGTCAGGATGTTCAGATGGCTTGCGCGAGGACCCTAGCTAATCTATTCTTCATGTACCAGCAGAGTAGTACCTATTCTGTTTATTGATTGCATTCTTAATATGGGCTATAATATAAACTGTCCTGATGGGTAAACGCGAAGAATCGATACGTTGTCGTTGTTGTAGTTGCCGAGGGATCCTTGACATTGGTGTTTTACTGATTTCAGAGGGATTTGATTATGTTGGGGTTGGTTACCTCCTATTACTACTATATATGTATGTGTGTACACTGAAAGAAAACATCAGCCATGGTTTGAATGGTTATCATGCGTTTGTATATGTTTTTTTTTCAAATTCCTCTCAGAATCAACTACGTTTTTCGGAGTAATTCTCCAATTGTTGAACGGATAGTTAGTACTGAAATTTTCGTTACCATTTGTTTTTCCGTGCCTAATTTCACTTGTTTATTCGTGGTTGATGACGTGTAACCCGACATAAACCTATCATTGACCTGTTTTTTTATATTTTGGACACCAAACCCAACATAGACCCAACAGTTATCCGATGTGGGTCCAACAGTGGTCCAACATTCGAAAAAATTTGACACGACTTTGACCCAACATCCGATAATTTGCCTAGAAGAAACAATTATTCATAAGGGCCTAACTGACTTGATCGATTTCTCTTCGTCGACTCTCTCTTTCGCTAATAACTAGTTCAAAACAAACAAAATCATTATTCTTTTTGTTTCTAGAGCAACATGTAGTCGTCGTCTTCGCTTTTCAACCAAAAAATCTTTGGAAAACTTAATACACTTTCCGTGATAACACAAAGAGAGGATCGATGAAAAGAATTCGAAAATGTCAGTCAGGCCCAAATGAAAAATCAGTGTCGAAATATTACTGAAGAAAAGAACTTTGAAAGCCCCTACAACACTCCTTGAAACCCATGGAACCCTCATTACCCCCTGGAATGCCTCTGAAATCCCTTGAAAACCCCTTGGTTGCTCTTGAACCCCCTGGTACGCCCCAGGTATGGTCTGAAATGCTCCTGGGACTCCCTTAACACTCTGAATCCCTTTGGAACGCCCTTGAAACCCCATGAAATGCACGGCTAGGGAAAGTGAAAAAAATCTGGCAGTCATGATCATCGTAGGTTATGCCAGTGTTCAACAATTGGATCTTAGATGCATAATGATAGTGTGATAGCTTTTGGAGTCTCCCGTAACGTGGGTAGATCACTTTAGAATAGGGCACTGCACTGTTTTGATTTTGTATGGGATTTTGACGTTTCGTGGCCTTGTTGTTTACAAAATTTCTGTAAGAGTGAAAGAGAAGGAGAGAATTTCATGCAGTGCCCTATGGTGCGTTGCGGCGTAAGATCCAACTCAAATTTTGAACTCTAAAATAATCAGGCAGTAGTTTACAAATATTCCAAGATCAAAGTTTGAGGCACTTTTTTATGTTTACGTAAAATTATTGTTTGAATTTTGCTGCTAATCAACGTTTTATTTCAGCAGGATTCAGGTAAATTTATTGTATGATACAAATATTGTAAAAATATATATAACTGTGGCGATTGTATCACTAATATGTAGCTTATTCGACGTCAATGCTAATGTTATCTAATATTTCAGATTCTCAACCGATAAATCAAGTAATTCAAAGAAATGCCATTAATATGACGAGGAAACAGGACGTTTTAGGCAGATAACTAATTCGAAGCAGTCTTATAATGGTGTGCCTGAACGTTGCCCAACTGCATCCTTTGGAGTACCTTTCCACTAAAAACACCTAGAACAACACTCATATCCCCTTGACACCTAGGCCTGAGAGGTCGTAGAACTGTCTACATCCCAGCTAACACGAAGTCTTATATGATGTTGAATAGGATGCTAAAGTGGAGGATATATGCGTACATACTTCCATTTAATCGCGTGTAAAGTGTACGCATATCGCCTCCACTTTGGCATCCTATTCAACATCATATGCGATCGTGTGTTGACTGGGATCTTTCTTAGGTGTCTAACTAACTATCCTTTCGTATTCCTCAGCAGTCGCAAGCACGAGGCCAGGACAACTTTCGACTGTTGGAGAATTGCTCAATCTTGTCGAGAAGTTAGAAATAAGTCTTCACTATTCGTGTTTTGGTATCCGACGGGAAGGAGACAATCCTCGTAACTGTGGTCTAGGGCTGTACTACCTACGAAATTTGTGCGACCTGCTTAATGCTAAACTCCAGAGAGTTTAAGAGGGGCTTCAGGGAGTGTTAGGGCAATTCAGGGGGTTTGCGATGGTTTCAGGGACTTTAAGAGAGCTTCTTGGTGTTTCAAAGACGTCTCATGACGTCTGCAAGTCATTTCAAACAGTTGTTATGAGTTTCAGGATGGTGGTTCCAAAATAATATGTTCATGGAGGTGTAATAGAGTTTTGGAGGATCTTAGGGAGGTTTCAAGGCCTTTATGTGGGTTTCAGGTGGTTTCGGCAGGCTTCAGGGTAGTTTCAGAAGAGTTCTCGAAGCTTTCAGAGTTCCTGGCGGTTTATGGTAAGTTTCTCTGGGAGTCTCAAGGTTTCAAGGCGTTTCAGGTGGATTCAGGTGGTTTCAGGGGTCTTCATGAGAGAATCAGGGAACATTCTGAATGTTTCCAGAGGGTTTTCAAGTGGGTTTAGCGGGTTTCAATTCAGAGGACTTCAGGATGGTTTCAAAGGGGTTCCTTGAGGTTGAAAAGAAGTTTCTGGGAATTCCAGGTAGTTTGAGTGGATTTTAAGGCGTTTCCAAGCGTTCCAGAGACTTCAGGGGTGCTTTATGGGCATTCCCGGAAAGGGCTATTCAGGAGAGCCATAAGAGTTTCAGAGGGGTTGCAAGGCGTTTTACGGCATTTCAGTGGGTCTCAGGAAGTTTGAGTGGGTTTCAGAGGGCGTCTGGGGGTTTCCAGAGTAGCTCCCGGAGATTCAAGAGACGTTTCTTAGAGTCTCATTAAGGCTTAAAAGGAGTTTTAAGACGTTAGAAGGCAGAGGAATACAGGGGGCTTCGTTAGTGTTTGAAAGAAGTTTACAGGGATCTCAGGAGGATTCTGTAGTTTTTGGGGGGTTCCCTTGGGTTTCTTAAGGCTGTGGGTGGGTGGTCTCAAGGGGTTTCGTGGGTTGCAAAGCGTTCCAAGGCGTTTTAGAGGGTTTTACGCGGTTTCAGCGGGGCTTAGGATAGTTTGAAAGGAGCTTATTTTGAGAGGTTTCAGGGGATTTCAAGGTACTTCAGAGGAGTTAAAATATTTTTTCGGGGATTTCAGAGGTGTTTTAAGCCACTTAAAGTGGTTTCGGGGTGATAAAGCATATAAGTATGGCAAAAGGTTATTGTGACCATAATAAATTGCAAATGCTCCATAGAAAATCAAAAAGTGCTCTCTAAAGAATAAGTATATGATCCATGAAAATATGCAACGTTACCAATAAATAATTGAAAACGTCCCATACTTTATATAAAATGTACCGGTAAAACATAAAATTTTCTCATTAAAAGTGCAATTTTGTACCAATCAATAATACTTAAATACTCCATAAGGAAATATAAATGCTCCATAATAAATTACAAATACTCCATAAAATTAAAATTGTACCCATAGTAAATTGAATATTGCTCCATATAAAATTCAATTGCTCCATAAAAAATTGAAAATGCACCATAGGAATAGATAAATGCTCCATAAGTAATATAATCCTGCACCATACAAAATATGATTCGCTCCACAAAAAAAATGAAAATTCTCCATAACTATAAACATCTGCACCCCGAAGTGGTGCTATGTGAAGCAATTCAGCACTGCCGAAATTAAATTATGACAACATGTTATCTATGGAGAATTTTATTTTTTTATGGAGCAATTTATATTTTATATGGAGTGATTTGATAATATGTATGGAGCATTTATGGTGCAATTTCAATTTTTTATGGCGCAATTTAATTTTTTTATGGTGCAATATTTAATTTACTATGGGTACAATTTTAAAATTTTGTGGAGCATTTGCATTTAATTTATGGAGCATTTGTTTTCTACTATGCATCATTTCAGTATTATTTATTGGTACATAATTGCACTTTTAATGAGAAAATTTTATGTTTTACCGGTACATTGTCTATAAAGAATGGAACATTTTCAATAACACTAGTTTACAAAATAAAACGAAAGTCGTGAACTTCTGTCAACGACCAAAATTTTTGAAGCACAATTTAGCGCTGATTTCGAAACCGTGCTTCAAAAAATTTAAAGTAGAACAGTTTTTGAGTTTCAGCTCAATATCGAGTTTTATAACTTTTTAAAATATGGAATTCACTAAAATTCAAATATCTTACGTTTTGTTCAACCAATTTTAAATCTTTTTCCATAAATTAAGAGCTGAATACAATACCATTTGATCATCTGACGCAGGTTTTACGTCAGATTGATGAAATTCATGATATTGGCAAGTTTTAGAGACTATCTCCTTAAATTTTAACAATATTTCCAAAAATATATGAACAAATGTATTTTTTTCAATAAGACAAAAACAATTTAAAAATTCTTTCTAAACTTTTATTTCACATATCATATGTGAGCAAGTTACAGTAAAAAAATCAGCTCAATCAGAGCATTGATTACGGAGAATGAGATGTGTAAAGTTAGCGACTTTGCTTAAAAATAGAACAAAAATCGATTTCAAATCGTCAACCTTGTATGAAAAGTCGAAAAAAAATCCGCTCTACTGTAATTTTTTTTCCTTCGCGTTTCTGAACTCAGGGCATGATTCTACACCACAAATAATCATCAGCTTACCGAGTTCAGAAATGCTGTAAACTAGTGTTATTTATGGGTAACATTGCACATTTTCATGGAACATATGTTCATTCTTTATGGAGTGCTTTTTGATTTTCTATGGAGCGTTTCAATTTATTTATGGGTGCAATAAATAGGATGCCGACTCTTGCTTACTGGAGTTCTTGGAGATCCTAAAAAGAAATTTACTTTATAGCCGAACATAATTGAATGAGGCTTGGCAAGCAGAACTTTCCTCGTGGTGCTTCGAATGATCACTAGTTGTATTAGCAGATCCAACGCCCTTTATTCAAGGAAGTTATTGAATAATATTAGATAGTCCAATGAAGATCTCCATGCCTCTTTTTTCTTCCAATTTAAACTCACTATAAACACCCTTTCCATTACTCCTTCTTTTTTCCTGTAAACTCTTTTTAAACTCCATTTTGAGTCCCCCACTACTATGAATACAGACAAATTCCGTTTACGGAAACGCTACATCAATGGAGGCACCTAACTGAAGTTTCTTGTAAACATTCAGTTTGTCTTCTTAATGTTACTTAAGGGTGACAATACAACAAACAACAAACGTATGTATCATTTCATTTTTTTCCTATTTAAAACAAAGCCACGGAAACAAACGCGCCCCTTGCTAAGCGTACACTGAAAAAAAAAATCCCAAATTAAGTAATTTTAAACTCATTTTTCAGTTCATGTTGAAAACAAAATAAAACAGGATCAACGTTAGGGCGATTGAAGTTTTTTGATAACGTCAGAAGAGAAGCAGAACCTCAAATATTGCAACGAGCACAAACATCATGATTCTTTTTTTTCTGGCTGATGTTTTATTTTAGTGCAGTAAACAACTCTATCAATGCTGATAAATTTCGTAGAATAACAACTCATAACTACACCTAACTTTCTCCAACAGCATTGCTCAAATCATAATGAATACCATTACATGTACAATGTTACCTCAGTCTAATATATAGTAAACTGCTTCATACCTAATTAATTCACATAATCTCAATCTAAGCAACAACGTTTTTGAATATACATGTTTTTTTCAACTATCCGGGTTAGGACAAAACTCACACAAATACACGAACTTGTACGCATCAACATTTCCTAAGAGCACTAAGTATTTTGTTGGTTATATAAGATTTCTGGTTGCATTTCGGTCCTAATGAAACTCGTTTACAAAAGTCTGTTGCATAACTATGGTTATATGTATCTGTTTCATCATCTAAGAACACTTAATTAAGAAGACTGATTAAATAGACAAAAGCAAACTGACACCGAGTATATTTGTAATAAAAATCTAGTTATAATATAAAGGATCGTTTGTAGCTCAGACTTAAACTCATCTAAATTCGGTTATATGTTTCCTAACTTTCTGCTCTAGAAAAGTGCGACATTTTTTGGATTATAGTTAAAAAAAAAAGAAACACTCACATATAAAAGTCAGAAGAAAAGAAGTGGGATACTTACTCGGTAGATTCGACGGTCGGCGTGCTAGGCATGATCATCAATATACAATTGGTAAGAATGGTTGTTATTATAAAAAATGAAAACAGTGGATGTACTAAAATATAAATAGCTACGCGACGTATAGGATTGAACGGATCGAGTACATATAATGCATTGGTTGCGGAGAAACGAAAAATATCTTTTCCTTTACTAACTACTACGAATGTCTGTGAAAGAGAGAGAGAGAGAAAAAATGAGAAAAGTTTTGATTAGAATTTGAATGGGTTGGTTTTGGAAATCGCGCAACGATTCCTTTTTGTCCTCATTTTCCTTAAAATTTCAAAACATTCCATTCGAGCGCCCAACTAGGATTCCATGTGTTTCTTTCTGTTTCACTAATGCCGTGAGGAGGGGTTGCGTGACAAGAGCTTTACGTTTCGACAACACGTGCGCGTGTCGTGTTAGTTGGATGATGAAAAAAATGTCAAACCCAATTCATTCAACCATGGAAGAATGAAAACAAGTCGAGGAAACTCAGGGCACACCATGTCCGGCAGCTATATCGGCAGCGGCATTATCGTGCAACTTAATAAAGGAGCAAGCGAACGATATCAATATTTGATGAGAAATATTTCACAATGTGTGCTTCTCCCGTTTTTTTAGTAATATAGAGATGCAAACGAGTCTCGCGATCGGTCAGACGGTAACTGTTCATTCAACAATGCCTCTAGTTATACACAGTGTATTGATTCGTCCATTTCGTTCGCTTATTGAATAAAACTGCTAACTGAGAGCTTTCGCTGCCACTGACTATTTTGCATTTGTATATCTGGATCGACCAGGAATCGAACTCGTCACCTCGAGTGTGGTGATACTCACGCCTTTACAGTTGTGGACGAATTTCGCCCCAAATCGTACTGAAAGATGGCAGCACCCGGGTGCACTGTCTTTTAAATTCAAATTACTCCTTAAAAATACAAGTTGGCCGGGTCTCGTGACGTAGTGGTCAAACATTACTTTCATAAGTAAATGGTCCTGGGTTCGATCCCAGCCCCGGCATTTGCAATTTTTCGTCAGTTGCTCATCCCCCGAGAGTGGCAGACACTTGACCTGACCCTCTTCTAAGCATACCTATGCTCTAATGGAAACTTGGATATTGGCTAACGGCAACTCATAATGGACCCCCAACAGGACTAGAAAAATGAATAATTGACAGTCACACATAAATATCCTCGTGGTCATCATTCTACCATGGACAGGGTAGAAAAGTGACAGCAGCGCAAAAGCGACCGTTTCGATATAGTATAATAAGAATATAATACATTTAGGCGCTGTACAAATTGTAAGTGAAGCTGCCAATTGGAATCGCTCACGCAGTGCCCTAGTAAATTAGGTTGAGTGGACGATTGATAGGGAACATAAGTACCTGTCTTGAGATAAAACTTCATTAAAAAATGGTGTTGCTCTTGAATTCAACTTCGAATTAATAAAATGTTTTTAATGAGCCCTTCACTTCATTTAGATATTTTTAGATATCTTATTTAGATTTTAGACATTTAGATATTGATTAATATTTTATTTAGATATTTTTAGACATTTAGAAGAGAATTCATTTGTATTAAAGTATTTATTTAAATATAAAAAAAAACGCTTCCAAATTATTGAATAAATAAAATAGAATCTCCTAGCAGTTTATTGATTGGATCTGAGGATGATGATAACTTTGGTAGTCGCCGGGGCCCGTAGAGTAGTGGCTACACGTTCACTTCATAAGTGGTTGGTCATAGGTTGGATCCCAGCCCTGGCACTTGCAATTTTTCGTCAGTTGATCTTCCCCCCAAAAGCGGCTGACACCTGACCCTCTTCTGAGCAAATGCTCAAACGGACCCGGAAACTTTATATATCGCCTCCCGACTAGAAAAATATATCAAGTTTATAACACATTGTGGTATGATGATATGAAATTTTTCTCTAACTTATTTTGTTATAAACTAGATGCAGGATGATGTTAAAATAACTAAAACTGTAACAAAAAATACACCGGTCTAATCAAAATAATAACCTATTTTGTTATAATCAGAACAAAATTATAACACAATATGATATACATTTTAGCTTCAAGAAAACTAGTTTCTATCATATTGTGATACAATTATGTAAAATGATGTTCTGAATGTCAAAGAATCAGAACTAAATTATTTCACAATGAGTTATTGAACAACATTTTTAACATAATATGATACAATTGAGTTACATATAATATTTTTAAACACCAATGCTGTTAAACATACTTATATCACAATGAGTTATACATATCTTGGTTTGTTATAATTATGTTATATTTTTCTTAGAATCTTCTAGTCGGGCTAACCGCAACTCATAATGGACCCCCAATCGGACTGGAAAAGGAACAATCCAATCAACATCCTCGAGCTCATCATTCTACCATGGACAGGGTAGAAAGTGACAGCAGCGCAAAGGCAATCAGTTCGATATAGTAGAATTAGAATAGAATATATTTAGGCACTGTACAAAGTGTTAGTGCAGCTGCCAATTGGAATCGCTCACGCAGTGCCCTAGTGGACAAAAAGAGCTGTAAATTAAGTGGTTAAAAAAAACTATGCTCATCCATAAATGACGTAGCTTTTTTAGGCAATTTTTAACCCCTCTGTCCCCCTCGTAGCAATTCGTCACAAATTCGGATACCCCCTCCTTATAATGACGTAGCTTGTTCAACATCCCCCCTCCCCCCACTCAACAAAATTTTCATGTAGAAAACAAAAAAAAACTTGAAATTTAGTTCTGATTTCAATTTCTACTTATATGAGTTTAGAGAAACACGGAGTGGTTTAACGAGAAACGAAATTAAGTGTTTATTAACCTTCCAGCGCGCGCGCCATCAAACAACCGAAACTGCACCGCGCTCGCGCTGTATACGAAAAGCGAGGTTTTTTGGTAGTGTTGTACTTTTTACAACAGCGCGCGCGCTGAAGGGTTAAAAACGTCTTGAGAAGTTGGTCTTTGATACAATCCCAAGTAGGTAGATCCCAAGTAACCTGTCCAAGGCATCCATTACTACGTTTCTTCTTGATGCCGAAGAACAAGATGTTGATGATACCAATACAGATAAATACCATATTAACATAGGAGCTTTTTCTAAGATATTGCACGCTAGTTTTTTTTTTTATGTCTTTATTTATGAGATTTTCAGCCCGAGGCTGGTTCATCTCAGCTTGCTCGCTAGTAAATCTGTTAAGAATATCACCGTGTCAGCTGTTTCATTTCTGGAGGAGTTGCGTTTGGCGTTCCCATTTTTAAGAATTCCTCCTTTTTTGAGTTCTTCCAGCACTTTCTTCGGGAATTTCCCCAAAAATTCTCTTAAGGATTCTATTTGAGATTTCCTTTTTTTGTATTTCCTCAGGGGTTCCTGTGGAGATCCCTCCAAGAATTCCTCCTGAAGTTCTTTCTAAGATTCCTCCAAAAGTTCCCTCTGAGATTTCTCCAGATTTTTTTCTAAGGTTCTGCTAGGAGATAACCCACAGTTTTCTTCGGGGTTTTCTTCTCGTTTCTTCCATCAGGAGTTTCTTCAAACATCTCTTCAGTGATTTCAACCGAAATTTATTTACAGATTCCATCATAACTTCTCCCAGGGTTCCCTAAAGAAATTCCTTTCGAGATTCCTCCAGAAGTTCCTTCCGGGTTTCCTTCAGGTAATCCTCCGAAATTCACTCAGATATTCATTCCGAGATTTCTCCTGGAAATCCTTCCAGCATTCTTTCAAAACCTATCCAGGAGTTGCTTTCATTCAACATTCAACAGATTTTTTTTCGATTCCTTTAGGAATACCCTCCTGGATTCTTCTAAGAGTTTCTTTTGGGAATCCTCGAGGAGTTCTTCTTGGATTCCTCTAGGTGTTCCTTCTGGGTTTTATCCAAGATTTTTTTCCCGAGACTCCTCCCCTCACTTCTTCCAGGATTCCTCCAGTACCTCTTAGAATTCCATGAGGAATCCCTTCACGGATTCCTGCCATATAAATTCCCTTTTTCCTGGATTTTCTTTTCTTAGATTCCACTAGGAATGTTTTTTATCTGAATATCTTCCGGGATTCCACAAAATTTATTTTCGGGATTCCTTAATAAAAACCTTCCGGGATTACTACTTACTTGCAGTCATGAGCACCCACGGTAGCGCAGAAGGCCGAAAACCTACCTTCCGGGATTCCTTCAAAAATTTCTTCTGTGCTTTCTTTAGAAATCGAACCAAGATTTTTCTAAGACTTCCTTCAAAGAATTCACAGATAGCTCCTTCTGAGATTCTTCAAAAGTTCCATCTGGAATGTGTCAAGGAACTCCTCACGAAATTCCTTTTGGGATTTCCTTATAACTGCCCTTCAAGATTCCTCCAGGATGTTCTTGTGAAATTTCTCTGGAAGTTCCTTCCGAGAATCCTTCGGTTTCTTTTGGGAATGTTTCCAGATGTTTTTTTCGGGATTCCAAGAAAAAAATTGTGTGGAAATGTTATTACAGAAGGAACTGTTTGAGGAAACCCAGAAGGAACACCATGAGAAATTCTTTATAAAATTGCTGGAGGAATTCTTCAAGGAAGCCTTGTAGAAACACCAGAAAAAAAAAATGCCATAAGGAATTTTATAAAAAATAATCCTGGGTGAATAAAACTCATGTAAGATTTACGTTGAGAGCATCTTAAAGAATTCCAGAACCGCAATCTCAACCGCGTGGCGTAGGACAGCTACATGTCTTATGAAAAGCGGCCGGAGTTTATTTCTATTATTTGTTATCTACGAAAATGATAAAAAAATGATTGCATTATTTTTTTTCTATCTACTGAATAATGATAATTCAAGTTAAAGGTTATTAATAACGAAATGCTTTCTTTTCAATAGACTTAGTAGAAAGCTCCGTAGCATATCCGAAACCCCTACCTCCCTACCGCACACTTCGTCACAAAATCACAAATCCCCCCTCCCCCCTAAAGCTACGTCATTTATAGACGCTTCCTTACTGGGTTATTTTTTGATAATAAGAGACACTGAAAAAAAAAATGGACTTGAAAAAGTTTTTTTTCCTTTAAAGTGTCTATCTTGTGGTGCATGGTTGGCAGGGAACATAATTTCATCGAAATCAAAAATGGTGTTTTTTGTTCATCTTTGATTTTTTTTTAAATGATTTTTTTTTCAGTGTAAAAGCTTAATTTGTTTTTTTTTCTTCAATATTATTTTCTTCAAACTTGACAAAGTCGCTGATGACTTTAGAAAGAATGTGGTGATTTTTAAAGCACAATGTTCTTCTGTGGAATGATGGATGATTGAACGTTTGTTTTGGATGTCGAAATTTTCAGTAGGACATATAATTTGAAATCCAACGATTCATCTTCATTTTCTTTTTTTTTCTTAATATTCCGCCAAAAATTCTTCCATAAAATCCAAATCTTTTATCATTTAGTCGAAGTTTTTATCAGAAATTGTAAGCATCCTAGCGTTTCTTCAAGGAATCTTACTGGATTTGTTCCAAGGGTTCCTCTAACAACTATATATATTTGTCTAGCTTTTTTCAAAAATCTTTTAGCAATTTAATAAGAAAAAGCCCTGTATGAACTTCTTTAAGGCTTACTACACGAACTCATGCAAATATTTCACGAAGAATTGTTCCAATGAATCCTCAGAACTTTCTCCAAGAATTCATTAAAGGAGTAATCCAAGGTTTTCTATGATTATTTCTCTTGCAATTTTCTCAACAATTCCCCGAGGAATTTCATCAAATGTTTTCCCAGTAAATTTTTAATGAATTCGTCCAACGATTCCTATAAAGATTTATCGATTGATATACCCAAAGAAGTTCTTTAGTTATTTATCTATAGATTTCTACGATGATTTTTTCGAAGATTGCTGCAAAATATCCTCTATGAATTTCTTTGAGGAACTCTCCTTGCATTCATCTAAAGATTTGAATCAGAAATTCTCTTATAACTCCCCAGATATTCTAGTGATTCCTTCATTGGTTCATTCGCAGATTCATGTAGAAGCTCCGACAGCGATTAATTTGGAAATACTTTCAAGCATTTTGTTTTGAAATTTTCCAACGGTTCCTCTCGGATTTTTTATGGCTTCCTCCTAAAATTCTTCCAGTCAAGATTTTTTCAGAAAAACTCTTGCGAGAGTACCTCGAATTTTCTCCTACACTTTCGCTACAATAACACTTTGCAACATTTAGAAAAACTTTTTCACTTGAATCACTAGTTAAAATTAAAATAAAAAAAAAACACTTCACTATTACTACACTTTTGCAAAACAAAATAAAACTTTTAAAGAAAAACCAGAATGGACTAGCAAATTCCTTTTAATTCCACTATTTTCCTTATCTTCGGACAGATAGGCCTATTTCGTCTGCAACTTACATACTTCTTCAGCGTCGAGTGCTCGACTACTCGACTCGACATTAAAAGGGATTGCAAATTTTACTATGAATCCGAATATGAAAATAAATATTTGATGGTTACAGCAGTATTCATGAGTTATTGTGGCAAACCTAACCATCAAAGCGTCAAAATGTTATAATGTCACGGCAAAATGTGTCCATTACAAATGTCTGCCTCTTTTGTTCCTCTAGGCGTATGTCAAATTATTCATGATATCTACATATTATACCTGTACCAGAGCTGACTCCCCTCTATCTGTTAACGAGAAAAAACGGATACATCATTTGTCCTTTTCACATGTTGTTCTAGAAATGTGAAAGAATTCTTGAAAAGAATCTTGGATCAATCCTTGGTGGGATTCATGAAAAAACTTTCGAGACATTTTTAAAGAAATCGTTTGTATTAGTTCCTGGGAAAATTTCAAAACTAGACCTCATATGAAGCTTTGAAAAAAAAAATGGAAGGTTTTGTGGAGGAATCCTTGAAATGTTATCAAAAGGATTTTCCAAGAATGTCTTTAAAATTTTCTCAGCATTTACTAGTGGAACCTACACAACCCAGGTAACCAATAATCATTTTAATAAGTCGTAATTCAGCTTTAAAACTGCATTTTATTTTCTTACTGTCGTATCATAGCAGTTAGACTGCTAAATTGCCCTATACTAGCATTTTAAGTGCAGTTTGAAATTTGACAGCTGTTGTGTAGCATTTCAAATGCACGATGTGTTTTATTTAACAAGCATTACAACTGCTGCTTTATTGTCATAAAACTGCCAAGAGAGATGAGAGAATCTAAAGTTGCTACACATTTCAACTTTTCAATTATTGTTCAGATGCCCTATCATTTATTGCTGGCAATGAAGCAAATCATTAGGAGAACGATTGTTTTCCAAATAAATTTCATGATGGTTTCTTATGTCATCGTGTCTCATGTGGTAGATTCGACTATCAGCACTTGTTCGAGCCGTTGTATGGGGCACAACTAAATAACTGTCGGCGTGGTACTCAAGCATTAAATAGATCAAAAAATCAACGCACATTATCTCATCATCTATAGCTTATCCTGTAGTACGGCTCAGCATCATCTTCAACCAGAGGATCAAGGGATCGAATCTCAATTTCAGCGGGATGAGCAAAAAAAGAAACAGCCTCAAAAGTTACAGAGTGTGAGTTGGAGAGTGAGAAAAATATGAATAAAAAAAGGCAAGGATATGAAGCGGCTGAAATGAGCAGGGGAAACATTTTTGATTTTATTTCCGACAATTTGGGGATAGAAAGAATAAGCATTTATTCAGCCGTATATTGGACCAATCCGGGTAGACGAGCATATCTAAATCATATCTCAAATCGAACATTTTTTTTCTGTCATAGCTCGATGTGATTTTGATGAGCTATTCAAAAATCTAATGAATATCGCACGAATAGCTCAAAGTGATATGATATCAGTTTTTGTTCATGTCGGAATAGCTGAAAATTTCTACATAAGAACAAGTTTAGCTCTTCCGCACGAAATCGAACACGTACACCCATAGAGATGGCTCAATGTTAGTGAAATGCCATGTGCCCCTTTCTTAACTGTGGAAACGAAGAACCGCTTGCTCTCAGTTCCATGTTATTTACAACAGCAAGCCACAGTTGAGTGGTAAGCATCGCCGCCTGTGAATCCTAAGGTCGTAGGTTTGATGCTGGATGCTGACATTTTTTATTATTTTTTTTCCAGAAAAAAGTGACAAATCTTGTCTGCTATTGTTTTGATCTTGTCATATATTAACGAGCTATTATTGAGTAAATCATCATATTAGATTTTGCTATTATTTCTGAACTTTTACCTCTTATATCAATCAAAACAATATCAGTTTTTGCTCTTCAGTAATTCAACCAATAATAACTGAATATGTTATTCAACAGATTTTTCCACCTACTCGGGAAAGCCTGCATAAAATTAGCACTTATGGCGCATATACGGCACATTAGCATTTAATTACCTGCAGTAAAGGCGCATATAATGCTGAATAAATACAATTTTAACTGCTAAGTTTATTGAAAAAAGTCCCAGAGGTAGCCTTGGAAAATTTTTGGGGGAATCCTTGAAGAAGTTCCAAAAGGAATCATTGGAGCAACCCCTAGAGCCGTTCTGAAAGGCATCCTAGATGGCATCCTGAAGTAATCCCAAGAAGAAATATCTAAAGTAATACCAAGGAAAAATCAAGGAACCAATCTCTGAATCCCTGGATGAATTTCCGCAGGAATCACAGGTGGAATTCCCAAATGAATTCTTGAAGGAATTCCTGAAGCAATTCCGGGAAACCGGAAGGAATTTCTGAAAGAAAACTGGGAATTCTAGAAAAAATCCCAGGAGGAATTTATGCAGAAATCCCAGGTGGAACTTTTGAGTGAATCCCTAGTGAAGTTCCAGAAGCTATCCTGGGAGAAATTCTTAAAAGAATCCCAAGAAGAATTCCTGAAGGAATCCCAGATAAAAAGAATCCAGAAACTTTTGGAGAAAGTTTGAAGGAATCCATGGGGGAATTCCTAAAAGAATCCCTTGAACAGTTTCTGAGAGAATCCCGGGGTAAATTCCTGATAAATTCCTGGTGGAATTCTTATTGAAGTAATCACTGGAGGGATTGCTGAAGGTATATTCCCGGCATAATTCCCGGAGGAATCACAAACAGAATTTCATATGTAATTCTTGAAGCAATCCCGGGAAAAATCCTGAATGATTCCCAGATGAATTCCCGCGACAATTTCGGGGGGAATACTTTTTTTTTTTTAATTTATTAATGACACTTTACACTAAAAAGTGCATTCGTGTCAGCCAGGGGGGGGGAATACTGGAAAAAGTCGTCGGAGAAATTCGTAAAGAATTCCCATGTGAAATTTGGAAAGGAATCCCAAGTAAGAATCCAGAAGCAATCTCGGTAGGAGATCCTGAAGGAATCCCAAGAAAAATTGTGACTGAATTCCGGGAAGAATACCTGAAGAAATCCCAGGAAGAATTCCTGGATGAATCTAAAAAAAATCCTAATGGAACCTTTTGATCGCAGCAGAGGCAGACCCAGAGGCTCACGGCGGCGCAGCATCAACAACGAACTCAAGCAAGTCGATAGAAATTAGACCTGGCCACAGGTCAAGGCGATGGCTGGCAATCGCCCAGGATGGAGATCTTTCAATTCGGCCCTCTGCACCACCGATGGTGCCCAGGACTGAAAATAAGCAAGTAGAACCTTTGAAGGAATTTCTGAAGGCATCACAGAAGAAATTCGTAAAAAAAATCCATTGCGAAATTTCCGAAGAAATCCCAAGTGGAACTTCAGAATCAATTACGATAGTAATTTCCAAAGACATCCCGAGAAGAATTCCAACAGAATCTCGGAAGGAATTTCTGTGGGAATCTTAGGAGGAGTTCCGGAAAGAACCCCAAGAAGAATTCCTGAAAAAATCCTAGAAGAAATATTCTAAAGCAACACTAAGAAGAGTTCCTGAGGGGACTACCACTGGCATAAGGACTGTTCAATTTATAAAACGGACAACTTGCTTGTGCGATATCTTTTTTATTTTTCAATAAAATCATTATCAGTTTTTTGCGTAACTTTCTATAGCTATTCTCAAATGTAGGAAAAATATAACATGCAAAATGTTTTTTTATTGTGTAACTGAAGCGGTTTTCGTAAAACATCAATGAAAACCCATTTCTCAAAATTCGACATAACTTTCCACATACTTAACATGCACATTTTCATGAAGTTTTTAATGTATTGAAATCTTATACTATTCTACTAAGTTGGTCAGTAATAATGCACCAAGCAGTCTCCAGCTTGATATAGTAAGTTGCCTTGTTTTCATAGAAATTATTGAAAAATGCTCATTTAAGTCCTGTGTTGCAATAGCATCACGGATTCGGCTAAAAATTTGTCCAGAGTAGTTGAATGTTGCTCTCTGAATGATACAGAAGAAAAATTTACTTTTTATTGCATTTTTCATCAAAAATTTAATCCATGAAGATGGTTATATTAAAATATTTCATATTTTTTGCTCCATTGATGCAGATTTTCGACTCTAGCGAATCTTGTTATTATTCATTTTCAACAAAGTTGGTCCTATGTTATTGTACACCTTATTTAATAATAATAATCGGATACATACTTTTTATTCCAACATCATTGTTATGCAAAATTTTGCATTTGGTTGCATTGTTATTTGGAAGAACTTTCAAAGAACGAAACTGTTTTGATTACTGTGTCTGTAATGGCGTACAGTAACCAAACCAGCAATGCTATTAAGAAGCAGTTTTCTGAATTTAAAACCACATTATGCCTACTTTCGACTGGATGCATAAAAAAATTGATTATTTAATATTTTCATACTCTTTTTGCTTTACAATTGAATTTTATTCAAAAAATCGAATCTCATTTGACACTTAATTGTTCAATTGAGATTAAATTTTGCCAGAATGTTTACTACTCATGCTGCTGCAGCATGGCGCATACTTTTCTGGTATTAATAATGATATACCATATGTGAACAGTAATTTTATATATATTTTCAATTTTCAGCAATCGAAAAAATCACCTTATTTAACACCTGGCCGATTTTCTTGAAAATAAAACTATTTTTATTCAATTCAAAAATGATTACTATACTGCATGATGATATACTGAACAACGAAACAAGTGTGGTTAAATTTGAACTACGCGTCTTCTTTTTATAGCATTGTGAAGTTGTCCGTTTTATAAATTGAACAGTCCTTAGATAGCGTTTTCTTTTTTTTCACTAATTCTCCTTGATAAATGCGAGAGAGATCGGGATGCAAGAGGGGGCCTGTGCCCCCTCTTTTATCCTTCTCTTTGCTGTGTTTGTTTAAGGGAGTGAGTGAGAAAAAAGAAAAAGCTATCTATGCCAACGGGAACCACTGGAGGTATTCCTAAAAGAAGCCCTGGAGGAATTCCTGAACGCCTCCCATAAGAAATTGCTGAACGCATCCCTGCCCGAGCAGAGTAAAAAAGCTCAATAATAGCATATTTTGATATGGAGATCAAAAAGTGATATTTGTTTGTTTAAGATAAGAGGTAAGAAGTGCTGGAAATAATACCTCAATTTTACTCCTGGAACATCATCATCATAGCACATTTAGCTCTTTGTAAGATGTAACCAATAGCAGTGAGCTATTTGAATGATCTTCAAATATCAAATTTTGCTATTGGTTAGATGGTTCAAGAACAAATGTTTGCTATTATTTTCAGTACTTTTACCTCTTATCTCAAACAAACCAATATCACATTTTGATCGTCAGTATTTGACCTCTGCCCGGGTGGATAAAATGCTGAAGGAATCCTTGGAAGAATTCCTGAGAGAGTCCCTGGAGGAACTCCAGAATAGGAGGAATCTCTGGAAGTCCTATTGCTGAAATCCCTGGAGGAATTCTCGAAGGAATACCAGGTGGAATTATCGACGGAATTCCTCGGTGAAATCCCGGGAGACATTTCAGGAGCAATTCCTGAAGCAATTCCGGGAAAAATTCCCGAAGGAATATCGGGAGGCATTTTTAGAAAAAAAAATCCAGAAACAATCCCGCCCCGGTAGAAGTCCCTGAAGGAATCTAGAGCAGAATTCTGACAGAATTCCGGGAGAAATTCTTGAATGAATCCCAGAAAAAAAAATCCTGAAGGCATGCCATAAAGAGTTCCTGAAGGAACTTTTAAAGGAACTCCTGAAATCCCTTTAGGAGCTCCGGAATTGAAGGAATCCCGGTTATGTATTCCTATTGAAGAAGTCCCTGGAAAACGTCCCGTAAGTATATCAGGTGGAATTTTAGAAGGAACTCCTAACGTAATATTCGAAGAAAATCAAGGAGAAATTTAAGGTGGGATGCCTTAAATATTCCCAGAAATAATTCCTTAAGATCAAAAAACACTGCAGTGTATGGAGGACTTCTAGTTTGTAGTTTTATCTAAAAATTTTCCGAATAAAGCAATGGTCGAAGAAACATAAACTACAAGCTAAAAGTAATTCATACACTGAATTTTGATGGCATGCATCTGGGCTGAGAAAATAGCAAGCGAGTGTAGGTAACCTGGGGTAATACGCACCCCCGGGGCAAAACGCCCTCACGCTATTTCACTATATAGGTGAAGTACCGTCAGATGCAAGCAAACTAGACGTAAAATTGAGCCGAACAAGCCCAAGAATGACGAAAATATTCGAATGAAAAGCATGGAGAACGATGATTTTCCACATTTGGTTAGATTATCTAATTTGAAGCGCACGCAACTTAAGCGATTGTGCGCCGATTATATGGAATCAACCTATTAACTACCATCCGCCTCCTGCACCTTCCATTTGCTGCCGTAAATAGTAAGATGGAGCCGCCTGGTATTTCATCAGAATTCAAAGCGGGAAATGCCAGAGGTCGTATTGCCCCACCTCAAGGTGCGTTTTGCCCCCAACAGTTTGTCAGCACCCAAAACGTAACACTTTTTTAAATTGTTAATTTGATTCGGTAAAATTGATATCACGCGGAGAACAAGTTGGCGTCACTTAGTTAAATAAGTAAACTAACTTTCAATACGCAAGACACCCATAAAATCATCATAATCTTAGTGATTGGGCCACGTTTGCTTAGGGGGTGCATATTACCCCACCTTCTCTAACTCTTTGCAAGTGAGTGATCCCATCCCTGATCCCAGATAACAAAAATCTTGCAGTAGTACCAAGAAGAGTTCCTGAAGAAATCATTGGGAGGGGTTCCAAAATTAATAGAAAATAAAAAATGAAGAAATAATTTTTATGTCAATTGAAATGATTACCTATAGGCGAAACTGGAAGCATTTGCTCATTTTTTCGGTTTTTAATTTTTTATTAAATAACGAAGCAATATTTTCAAAATCGGTTTTCGTGCACATGTAGAGTATGGGTCAAGGTAGCTTCTGAGTTTTTTTTTAGGTGGAAAATGTTTTCCATTTTTGCAGAAACCATTTTTTTGTGAAGTTTTATTCAAAAATGGTTTCTGCAAAAACGAAAAATATTTTCCACTACCAAAAAAATTCAGAAGATACCTTGATCCATACTCTACATGTGCACGAAAACCGATTTTGAAAATATTGCGTCGTTATTTCATAAAAAATCAAAAACCAAAAAGTGAGGAAATGCTTCCAGTTTTGCCTTAACAGATGCATTCTATATTTTAGAATTTTGTTGTTGTGCAATTCAATATAACCACAACTAGAAAACTGACAACACTGTCACAATTTTGTAATTTAAAATTTTCTATTTGACCTTGTTTGAAACAGCTAAAAACACAAATAAAGTTATCTTCTCAATATTTATGAGTTGTACCTAGTTTTGCAAATAAAAAATCTCATTCGTTGAATAATCGAAGTTTCAAGATGAAAACATAACATATTTGCCAACACTGTTAACAACTCGAAGATTTACATATACAATAGATGCGTAGTGTGGATGGACATCTGAATCATCCGAAAAAAGTGCGGGTTGTGGAAAAGATAACCTCAGAATTTTGCGCTAAACTAACCTGAATTAAGTCATCTAAGTCAGGCTAGTTAGCATCTTCGAGTCTTCTCGTGGTGTAGTTGGCAACGTGCCTGTCTAGTGAGCAGGAGTCGTGAGTTCGAGTCCCACCTAGAGGACGAGTATTTTTTTTTTTCGCAAATTCCACTCCAATTTGTCTATTTCTCACTTATGTCAGTATTCGTAAAGCTCAACTTTTAGAGTTAAGTTAAACTTCCACTCGGCTGGTTAAGCCGCAAAATTAATAATTAATTAGTTAAAATTTTCAGGATGAACTTTTTTTTAAGCTGAAAGTATTTTAATAGTTATTTATGTAGCGAGTTGCAAAGTTGATTTTTTTTCCATCACGATTGACTTTTTGCATTTATTCAACGAGGATTGCCGAGTCTCGAATCTCATGCGAGTGTGTCAGTGTCGACTGGCAACGCGACCTGATCCTGGTCGTATCCTGCTTCAAAATTGAATTGTGTTGCCGATGGGTCAATTCGTAAGATTTTATTAATTCTGATTCAATGCAATTCAAATTCCATGGTTCCAAATATTCAGTTGGTTTCATTTACTTTACATAAATAGAATTCTTCAAATTGAAAAACTTACCCTCTGATTCGCGTAATAGCTGTCGATATCCTCGAGAGGCGTGGAGGCCAATTCCGGAGGGAAGCTGCCCTGCATTCGAACCGGGATTGGCACTCCCTGCTCGAGTGTGGAGTCCGGCTGTGGACCTTCATCCTCATCTTCATCGTCGTAGCGTATCTGATGGTTGGTTGGTTGGTTGGGAATGGGAAAGAAACATTGTTGTTTACGAGAGAAAAAAAAGCAGGGGGAGAGAGAGAATACCATATATTAGTAATCAGGTTACCACATTGGGCCAGATGGTTTTTGCGATAAAACGGTGTGTGGGTGTGCTCTGAATATAAAGGATAAACCAAGAAAAAAAAAACGGAAAAACAAAACCGTACACCTATTTGGGAAAACTGACAGAAAAAGGTGACAGTATGGGTCAAACAGTACGACAGTCTCGTGGCACATGACTACCGAAGGGTTAACGGAAAAAAAGGTTCGATCATACATGTCGAACCACTCGGCCCCCAAAGAAGGGAACCGTCGAGTGGTATCCAATATAGTAAAACCATCGAAACAGAGATTGATTTGAATAGATGGATATGTACATTCAGAATTAACATGTGTGAAGTAAGAAGCGTGGAAAACTCAAACAAAAGAACGAGGAAAAAGAAGCCTTCTGAGCGCTCGAAATGAGAGAGAGATAAGATTCGGGTTTCGTTGGATGAGACGTTGGTTGTCGGAATAACCGTAGTCATCGTTGAGGCCAAGAATCTGTAAACTCCTACCCTACCAGACTGTGGTGGTGGCGGTGGTACTCCCCCACTCACTCCTTGGAGCGGAATTCCTCAGCCTCGGTGCTGGCTGTGTTGTTGTGCAATCGTTCCCACAGATGATGACGACGACGGCAGTGTAGGACGTTTTGATACATGTATAAATAGAACCGAGAAAAAAAAACGTGAAGGCAGCGCAAAAACGGTTGCCTTGAATAACGGATAAACCTGAAATCGATAATTCTCGATCACGGGAGAGTTTTCTTTGCACGGGTTATACCGGTTATGAGCGATGTGTTGTGACTGGCTTTCGCCAATATGTGAGACTGTTTGGAAACGTTTGATAACTGTTAAAACTCTATGCGTAAATCTTTAATTTAAGAGCAAAGATCTTGATATAACCTTGTTAAAACTTGTTGGAGCCATGACAAGTCTTAAGTTTTGTTATTGTGGAACATATTTAACATTTAATAGACTAGTCTAGTACTTGTCGAAATCAAAAGCTTCTTAATTTGAAGAATCTGAAACCACAGACTCACTGAGTTTGTGCTAAAACCTTTTAAAATCCATTATAAATCCAAATTCAAATTATACACTGTGAAATTATTCACTTTTAATTTTTTATAAAGCCTCCCAACTATGCGAAAATTCTTCTTCTTCTTCTTTATGGCTCTACGTCCCCACTGGGACTTGGCCTGCCTTACTTCAACTTAGTGTTCATTGAGCACTTCCACAGTTATTAATTGAAGGGCTTTCTTTGCCTACCACTGCATGAATTTGTATATTGTGAGACAAGTACAATGATACACTACGCCCAGGGAGTCGAGAAACGGGAATCGAACCCGCCGTCTCCGGTTTGGCCTTAACCACTAGGCTAACTGAAGACCCTTTGCGAAAATTATGTGGGGCTTTTTGGATGCAACAGTACAATATTTATTACAAAAGGTATAAGATTGAATTTGTCAATTTATGGATCCCAAAACCTTGATAAAATCTTTTCAAGACATATCAAATACAAAACCTTGTTTTCCATAATTTTCTGTAATTTTTATAACTGGAAAGCTCATAACAAATGCGTGTGACATCATGTTCCGCAATTTTTATTACTGCGTAATAGGAACCCTTCAATTTTTATCACCAATCGTGATGAGATAACGATTCCGTACGACCGATAGCAATCCCAAGACTCGAACGTGATACCCTTTCATCCTTGGAGACTCAAAGGAACGAACGGACACCATCAAGCGCGTAAAGAAGTAAAGAACCTTCGCCTTCGCCGTACGCAGTCAAAAGTCAGCTAATCCATTTGAAATTCTAGACCTTCTGGAGTCAACTCCTCCACGTACCGCGCCTCCCATCCCGTTTGCTGTGTACAATTCCAATTGCTCGCTCTCTCATCGCTCCTTCATTTTTCATACTGGCAAGCGACGGACGTACAGCATACCTCTGCATATATCAATGAGAAGGGGAAAACGGGGTGAAATGTGTGACCTACGAAAGTAATCTGCACTTAAATATGGACTGGTTTTTTACATGTTGTATCAAAGTTACCCAATTGCTTGAGCTTGAGCTTGCTGTTCCAGCATCATCACCAGACCAGCTGCACTCACACATGGAACCAATGAGATAGCTGTTTGGAGGCTAACAGGCATCTTCAGTGTGTGGGTGTTGGTGATGATCTATTTAAGGTGAAAATGGCGGCTGCTACGTCAAGATGCAGGTCAATGTAGGGGAGGGGAGTGAAGTGATGACTGTAATCGCTTGTCCACGGCATGTTAGGCGATATTCATCAAAAACGCTTTTTACACCATTTTCCCCACCGAGCAGTAGTAATTCAGGGACAGGAATCGAATGTCGTCGATTCCTCGTTCGTTCGTCAATAGCTGCTGCTGGATCGTTATTTTTTCTTCTTCCGCATTTTCTTTCTGCTGACAATACCCTAACCCCCCTGGAGAGGAAAATCATTTCCATTTTCTATCGAACAGTCAGTGCTGCTAGGAGTCAGCTTGCTAGCAGTGGTGTTCTTGGTTTATATATGAGAGCAGTAGCAGGGAGGGGTGAGTTGAATTTAGAGACGATGACAACGATGGGCATGGGGAATTCAATCTAAAGGGCACGGTGGTGGTAGTACGATATCGAATGAATTACTTTGACGCGGATGGTGAACCGATTTAGTACGTGGTTCGAATCAATCAGCGAAAGAGTGCATGCATATGCAATCTATCCAATATGCTATGACTTTTCAAATAAATTGTAAAAGTACTTCAGCTGATCTACTTTGAGAAGATTCCGTTGATGGGGAAATTCGTATCCTCTCAATCGTACATACAGGGGATAGACAAAATAATCGGAACAGCAAAATTAAAAAAATAGTCAACTAGCTGTAACTTTTCGAAAAGTGCATCAAAAAATTTTCAACTAATTGTCTATCAATGGTCAAAATTTAAGAAAGTTCTGACTATTCTACAAGAAGTAAGAAACATTATAGTAAAAGTCGTAACTATTCGATAGCCAATTTTGAACTGTCTCCGGATTCCATTAACCAAATGCAATGAAATTTTAGTGGCTGCAAAACGGTGAGTCGATAAGGAGAGCATCCAACATAGCTCTGGTCCTCACAAGATCCTATCTCATGCTTCATGCTTCCACGGGGTCAAGTGATGACAAAGACCGTCATCTAAGAGTTGTGTGCTTATAGCTGTTAGTGCAGCCTGGGCACTGTTGTCCTTCTGACTACAGCTAGATTGAGGAGGTAGGTCTCGAGCGTCTGTTCACCAAGAAGGTGCGGCTCAAACAGCGTCTGTTCTGGCATCCAGCGGGTGAGTATGAAATGTTCCTCCACCGGAAGCTATACCTAAGGTGGCAGCCCCACCACGGTGGATAGGGGACCTTAGCCCAACAAACTACTGTTTTCGAAACCAAAAAAACGATTACAGAAACCGAAAATGAAAGATTACGAACTGATTCAACGGCAACGGCTTTTAACGCGAAACAACGGCCAAGAATTGGATTTTTTGGAGTATGGTAACCCTAGCCCAGCAGCAGGGTAAACTGGCACAACTAGTCAATGAAGCCTGAGATCCTAGGACTGAGCGAAGTCCGTTGTCCGAACTTTGGAGAACACAGATTGGCGTCGGGATAAATTCTGGTATACTCTGGCCTTCGAGGTGAACAAGGTTCTCGCCATCGTGGAGTTTGTTTCCTGCTCAGTGCTAAGAAACCTTACCATGATCCAATGTTACGCGCCAAACAATGCTGCCGATTTGCAAGACAAAGAGAACTTTTACGGCCAACTGAATGCTGTCGTGTACAAGATTCCAAAAGATGATATCAAGATCCTCATGGGCGACTTCAACGCGAATGTTGGTTCCGACAACTCGGACTATGAGCACGTCATGGGACGCCATGGTCTAGGAGAAATGAGCGAAAACGGAGAGCTGTTTGCAGAGTTTTGTGGCAACAATGACATGGTAATTGGGGGATCGCTCTTTTCTCGTCGACCAGTGCACAGAGTAACATGGGTTTCTCGTGATGGCGTGTCACGGAAAATCAAATCGACCACATCTGCATCAGCCGGAAATGGAGACGGAGTCTTGGTGATGTACGGAACAAACGTAGCGCCGACATTGCGTCCGCGACCATCAGCTCCTAATCGGCGATATCCGGCTACGCATTGTGAGGATCCATCGACAGGAGAAAATTGGGCGCCGGTTCGACACACGTTGACTGGAAGACGCTACGGTGAAAAGGTCGAGGAGCTAGAATATTCCAGAAGGTGGAAGCGTAGACAATCAATGGAGCGCCATCAAGTACGCCTTCATCGTCACCAACTAGAATAATTTGGGTGAGCTACGCACCAGAAAAAAGCAGTGGATCACAGATGATATCTGAAGAAAGATAGAGAACGGAAGGAACGCAAAAGCCGCGATAGAGTGAGCGAAAACACGAGGAGTCAATGCCGTAGCCCGTCAGCGCTATTCGGCTGTCGAGAAGTGAAGCACTCATGTAGGCGGGACCATGCAGAGCGTTGAATCATGATTGATGATTAATGATTAAGATTAATCAAAAATCATTAATCATAATCACGAAAATTTCTCGTTTAATCGTTAATCTTAATCACACTGCTTTCGCAATTTAATCATTAATCAGTAATCATAATCATAAAAAAACAAATTGAATCAATCATTAATCATTCATCATAAAAAATGACTCACCCTTCAAAATATATGATCCAATTTGAATTAGTTGAAAAACTGTTCTAATGACTAAAACCTTTTTTATGCAGGTTATTTTGATGCACTTTCAATTTATGCACCTTTCCTATGCCCTACAATATTGTGCATATAATAATGGCTATAACTATGGCAACGTTGGACAGGGGACGGGCAAAAGGAGGTTGCAGGGGGCCAAAAAGGGATTTCAGCAAGGCTCCAGGAGATCGCAGGAGCGTTTAAGGGGGTTTCAGGGTTCTTTCAGGGGGCTTCAGGGGGTCTCAAGGGAGTTGAGGGCAGTCTCAGGGGAGTTCAAGCAGGTCTCAGGGGTGTTTAATCTTTATGGGAATTCCAAGGGGTACCAGGGTGTATCAAGAGGTCTTCGAAGCGTTTCAAGGGATTCAGGAGATCTTGGGGACGATTGAGGGGTCTCAGGGGAGTTTTAGGAGGTCTTAGAGGCGTTTCAGAGATCGTGGACATTGATATTCGAAGCAGGTTTCCGTTTCCGGGGGCATTTCAAGTGAAGATATGATGATGCCACATGTCGAATTTTCATGAGCACAAATCTAAAGAATCAAAAATCGATTTGCATTGAAAAGTTAATGGATTGGTTACCAGCTGGTGGTGACCAATCGATCAACTTTTTCAGTGCAAACTGACATCCCGTTTTTCAGATTTGTGGTCTTGCAAATTCGAGGTGTGGCTTCGTCATATCTTCAGGAAGTTTCATAGGATTTTCGGCGGGTTGCAGAGGCGTAACGTAGGCTTTTTCGGGGGTTTTGAAGGGTCTCAGGTGCGTTACATGGGACCGAAGGGGGTATAAGGGGATTTCGGGAGCATTCCAGGATGTACCGGAGGATTTTTGACGGATTTTGGAGGCGACACGAAGGTGTTTTCGATGGTTTTGGAGGAACTCAGGTGCGTAACATGCGGTCCATGGGGGTTTAAGGGGACTTTAGAGGCGTTTCAGGAAACTTCAAATGAATTTCAGAGACCTCTTTACGTAAACCTTTTAAATGCCACGGAAATGCCTTGAAACGTCCCTGGGACCTCCATAATCTCATTGAAATGTCCTTGAAATCGCCGTAACCCATTTTAAATGCTTCTGAAATATGAAAAAATTAAGATATTCCTGAAACTCCCCTCATATGACCCTACCTAAATTACTTCGAAACGACCCAGAACCCTCCGTAATCCCATTGAAACGACCTTGTAATAATCATAATCAATTTAAAAAAAAAAACTTAAACCTCTTGGAACGCCCCTAATACTCTTTGAAATTCCTCTGGGAAGCCTCTGAAATGCCTAAAAACGCCTCTGAAATTCACTTTATACACTCAGTAGCAAAAAAAAAGCCTTCATAAAAATTTCACTGCAGCGTCAGTAAATATAGGAAACTAGCTGTACCCGGCAAACTGTGTCTTGCCTACTGCGTTTTTTCGACGTTTTAAGTTTCTAGCCAACACTAAATTCCCGGTCCCCGGTATGAAAGATCGATTTTCAAAAACTATAATTTTTTACATGTTTTATGCCTCATAAACCTTCCTTGGGTGAAAATTAACAGAACATAACTAAGACGACCAAAATCGGACCTTCCGTTCGCAAGTTATGCGCGGTCCCACGTATGACACTGCATTTTTATATATAGATATAGATATAGATATAGATGTTGTGGTCAAAATTTGAAATGTTTTTATCCAGCGGTTTATCCAGCGGGCCACAGAAATCGTCAAAGTTAAAGTACCACTGAGGGTGCCTACAGTTTCCACTCCATATTGACCACGCTGAAACACCGGTGCAGAAAAAAAGCCGAAGTCAATTCATTCCATTAATGTTTAGATCTAAGTTTTAATAAACAATCCATATTATATGACATATTTTTATAAATTTTCGTGTGGTCTGCTAGTTGTTTATGACATTCTACACGTAACACATGGTGCGTTACGCGTTTCTGTGGCCCAAACCACTGGATGAAAACATTTCAAATTTTGACCACAACATTTCCTATATTAACTGACGCTGCTTAAATTTTTCACTGAAATACGGATTTTTGAATAAAATATGCCCCACGGTGTGCCAAAAACCGTTATTAACAAATAAAAATGTCCACCCAAATGGCACCCGGCATTCGAAAGATATACTATTCTAGTATCTCCTCTGAAAATTTGAAAATCTTTCATCGAGGGAAACTAAAGTTTTTGTGATTTTAGGATTTTGAGCCATTTCTATAGAATTTTCTTATATGAGTAAATATGCGCGCACGGTGTGCCTGATACCGCTATTAATAAATAAAAATGTACTCCAAACTAACACCCGGCATTCGAAAGATATACTGTTCTAGTATCTCCTCCGAAAATTTGAAAATGTTTTATCGAGGGAAACCAAAGATTTTATTGTTTGAAGATTTTTCTCTACTTTCATAGAATTAGCTCATATATGGGAATATTGTCATACGGTGCTCTTAATATTATAAACAAATAATGACACTGCTCAACAAAATTTAAAAAAAAGTTCGTATTATGAGATGAGAAAAAAGAGAACAGGGTTTTGGAACCCTAGAAGTGTCATAGTGAACGAATTTTCGAAAAATATTGGAACGGGACTTCACAGTTCAAGACCGAAGTTTGAATTGAGAACTTGGGGTTTTCAATTGATATATGCATTAGGGTTTTAGGGTCCCAAACCCCTATTATTTTTTTTCTCATCCTGTAACGCGAACTAGTGTTGAATGGTGTAACGAGTTTCATAAATTTCAAAAGTACAATATTCAAGCAACTTCTCTGAAAATTTGAATTTCATTGAGTGGAATGTCAATTACCATGATGTGAGAATCTTATTAACATTCCACAGTCCTAGCTGTTACTCGGATACAAATAAAAATGTGGCACGCTCACGGCATTGATTACATAAACTTTCTAAGAGTTTGACACCTTTTTTTTTGTTCTTGAGCAAGATATCTTGTCGATGAATTAGAAAACGTTTCGTGGTGAAACGAGAGTTAAAGTGAATTAACTGCCCAAGGTTTTGGTATTCGTAGGAAGCTTTGTAAATCATTGGTATAATGTTTAAGATATTGAAGCTTTTTAAGTATATCTAATTGCTAATCGTTTTACTAGCCGTCATGCTACTAACGTGTTTTCCGTGCATTCAGAAATATTTCATTTGAATGATTATCAGTAACAACAATTTTAAGCTTGATTTCAATTTCATTTGAGATATGCATACTATCGCTTTGTCTATAAACACGTTAAAGACACCTACTGATTTTTGTAACAGTATCGCAAAAAATGTGATATATAATCGAAGTTTTAGAAGGGTTACAAAATATATATTCATTGCGAGGAATGATTAACATGAGAAATTGAAATAATATTCAATGAAGTTACTACATTTTCAATATACTTAATCATATCTTATATTTTCAAACCACTGTAATTTGCGATCGTTTCAATGAAATGTTGTCAAATTTCCAGAGAGTTGTTTGAATGTTGTATCTTTGGAATGATGTTTGTGAAACTTATTAATATTTGTTTATGATTTGAAGAGCCATTAAAACATCCTATGACAATATTCCACTATCCCTTTTGTGACGGAGCGCAAAAAAGTGAAATCTCCATACAAATGCTCAACTTTGGCTCACTCCAGAACTCTTAGATTTCCCAAAAAAAGCAATTATTATTTTTCCTCCTTGAAAGAACTACTCTTTATCTTATGATTTCTAGCGTTGACAACGTAGATAAATCGGAAATAAAAAATATGCAACAGACAAAACTTTTTCATGTTTTACCGTTTTTGCCCACTTTTTGTTTACCTTGTTGTGGTAAATTTTACAGGCAATATAAATAAAAGTTTGTTTTCACACATACAAGTATAACTAATGGCTGAACAACTGGAACAATTTACATCATATAAAACAAAGTCTAAACAGATGAAAAAATATGCAAACTGTTACCGCTCAACAGCACAATTGTGTTGGTTCGTCACGAAAGGGATATATGAGCTAATTCTATGAAAATAGAGGAAAACCTTCAAACAGTAAAAACTTTCGTTTCCCTCGATGAAACATATTCAAATTTTCTGAGGTGATGCTAAAATGAATTATCTTTCGAATAACGGGTGGCAATATGATGTATATTTTTATTTGTTAATAGTGGTTCCAGGCACACCGTGCGCGCATATTTACTCATATAAGAAAATTCTATAGAAATGGCTCAAAATCTTCAAATCACAAAAACTTTAGTTTCCCTCGATGAAAGATTTTCAAATTTTCAGAGGAGATACTAGAATAGTATATCTTTCGAATGCCGGGTGCCATTTGGGTGGACATTTTTATTTGTTAATAACGGTTTTTGGCACACCGTGTGCCCATAAATGGATTTTTCCATATAAATTGTTATAACTCAAAATATATAATTTCTATCAATTTGATATTTTGACCATACAATACCAATATAATGATAATGAAGTGGTAAAATTTTCAGCCAAAAATATTGATAATTGCCACAGTTGCAGCAGATTGAACATGACGGATTTTGGGAGAAAAATTCAGCTCGGCTTTTTTTTTGCTACTGAGTGTACTAATGAAACTCCTATGAAATCCTCGTAAAACGCCAATGAAACCTGACGGAACGCCCTTAAAATGCTTCTGAAATCCTCTGAAACGCCCCTGAAGACACTAGAAACCCCCTTTCGTTGGTCTTTCCGGGAACTTCCTGGAAATCCCTTGGCCCTATCTCAAATGCCCAGGAGCAAGACCTGTTCACGCGAACTAGATTCGCTCATTACAGCCCTGACTTAATTATGTACAAGTTTCCCTATTTTTATGTCCGTTTTAATTTATGAACCCTCAGCTAATGGAAAAAACAGGTTCCAGTGTAATGTAATTCATGATTCTTTTTTTTCAAAAATATTCAGTACAATTTTAAGGCTAGTTTCCACTTCATACGTGCTCAGCTTAGCTTAGCTTAGACTGACTATACATGTCAATGGTTACTCCTCCGATTGATTTGAACTGGTATGCATTGCACTGAGGTCCAACTGAATAAGGCGGCTGGGACACTCCAATTATTCTCAACGTGCAATTCAAGCAGCTCATTTTGGATCATCGGCGCCGGCCAAGTCCTTACAGTCAGTTGGGAAGGGAAAAGGAATGTTGAAGTGTGATTGTTGTTGCTACTAAAAACACTCTGCGTCTACACATCCAGCACGGATGGGGTATTTATTAGTAGGGTAATGAGTTCTGGGAGTCAGTGTTGGTCGGTGATGCGGTCCATGTATAGGGGAGCTAGTTTTCACTTAGCACGTGGTGTACAAAAATATAGGACAAGCAGGTTATGGTCAAGCTTCAAAATTCGCAGATGGCAATGAAATGTAAAACCAGTTACGTCTTCCGTGCAATTTAAATGTAGCTGACACTTTTCCTCGCGGAAAATAGTCACTTCCAATATTCCGTAAGGAAAAGTAACGCTTTTCCTCATACAGATCAGCGGAAAAGGAGGAATTCTACTTCGGCGCTCTACTTGGGAACAGGAAACTTAGCTTTACTTTTGTAATTTCAAATATATTTTAAATAACTCAGATCTTGTTTATCATTAATCATTTCCAGTTTTTTGTGATTGATTATTTATGATTAGTAATCACTGATCCATTTTAATCATTAATCAAAATCAGATAAAAAAAAATTTGGTTTTCATTGATCATTGATCATAATCTTTAATCATCTTAAAAATCATAATAATTATTAATCTTAATCATTAATCATGGAAATTGGAATTTTAATCATCATTGATTAATCACGATTATTTTTTTTCTTAAGGCGAAACTGGATCCATTTTCTCACTTTTTGGTTTTTGATTTTTTATAAAATAACGAAGCAATATTTTCGAAATCGGTTTTCGTGCACATGTAGACTATAGATCAAGGTGTTTTTTTTTCGTGTGGAAAATGTTTTTCGTTTTTGCAGAAACCATTTTTGAATATAATTTCACAAAAAAATGGTTTCTGCAAAAATGGAAAACTTTTTCCTCCACAAAAAAATTCAGGAGATACCTTGATCCGCCTTGATCCGCCTTAAGGCGAAACTGGAAGCATTTCCTCATTTTTTTTGGTTTTTGATTTTTTTATTAAATAACGAAGCAATATTTTCAAAATCGGTTTTCGTGCACATGTAGAGCATGGATCAAGGTATCTCCTGAATTTTTTTGTGGAGGAAAAAGTTTTCCATTTTTGCAGAAACCATTTTTATACAAAATCTCACAAAAAAAAATGGTTTCTGCAAAAACGGAAAACATTTCCGTCACCAAAAAAAAACAGGAGATACCATGATCCAGATTCTACATGTGCACGAAAACCGATTTTGAAAATATTGCTTCGTTTTTTAATGAAAAATCAAAAATCAAAAAAATGAGTAAATGCTTCCAGTTTCGCCTTAATCATGAACGCTCTAGACTAAAGAGCGGCGGGACTAGCCGGCGAAGGCCGCAAATACCGGGGACATTCGTCTCCTCTACGATGTTTCACGTCGCCTTAGTGCTCAGTGTGACCAAGAAGGATGCTACGATGCCCGTGAAAGACACGTCTGGACAGTTACTGACCGACCCAGCTGACCAGTTGAAACGTTGGTTCGAGCACTTTGGAAACCTTTTCTAAGTGTCGGTCACGCCATCAACACCTCATCATGATCCGCCAAGGGTTCAACGCATTACCCGAGTCAACACCGAAGCTCCATCAGTGCAGGAGATAGAAACAGCCATCCGTAGCATGAAATCGAACTGGACCCGGGGGTCCATCAAATCTCAGCCCAGATGCTCAAAGCTGACCCCGTAGTATTCGCACAACTACTGCATCAATTATTCTGCAACATATGGGACACCACGACATTTCTGGCCGACTAGATGCAAGGCATCTTAGTAAAGGTATCCAAAAAGGATGACCTGCCTGTAGGTATGCGATAATTTGCAGGGCATCATGTTACTGTATATCGTTCTCAAAGTCCTCTGCAAAGTGATCCTTAACCGGATACAGGAGAAGATTGACGCAAATCTCCGACGGCAGCAAGCAGGATTTCGTGCCGGACGGTCCTGTGTGGACCATATTGTCACGCTCCGTATCATCCTGGAGCAAATCAATGAATTCCAAGCGTCTCTTTACCTGGTGTTCATTGATTACGAAAAAGCTTTCGACCGTCTCAATCACGAAAACATGTGGGAAGCCCTCAGGCGCAAGGGTGTCCCTGAGAAAATCACCGGCTTCTTTGAAGCACAGTGTAAGGCATTTTCGTGCAGAGTACTGCACAACGAAGTTCTGTCCGATCCAAGCCGGGTCGTTGCTGGAGTGAGGCAAGGATGTATCCTATCACCGCCACTGTTCCTCATCGTAATCGACGAGATCCTGGTATGTGCGATTGACCGTGAACCAAATCGTGGATTGCATTGGCAGCTCATTACCATGGAGAACCTAAATGACTTCAAAATGGCTGATGACGTTGCTCTCCTAGCTCAACAGCGCTCTGATATGCAGAGCAAGCTCGATGATCTTGCCAATCGCTCCTCAGCGGCAGGTCTTACCATCAACGTCAACAATACCAAATCGTCAAATCGTTGGACGTAAACTCGGTCAACCCCTGGGCAGCAGGGACGAAAGTCCTGGGGCCTGACGCACCCCCCCGCTTGCGAGTCAGCCGCGTAGTCCCCGGCTAAGAATAGGACTACTAACCCCAATTCAAGGTGTCAAGCGACCCGTGCTGAGGAATGAGTGATCGAGGGGGCGAAAAAGATGCTCGATCTTTAACGGAGCCTGTGGGGTACCTGCCCAAGTAACAATTTAAATTCCTTTTAGATTTGTTTATTTTTATGGAAGCTTTATCATAGCATGAAGAATTCATGAAACATTTATAGTTGTTTTTATCAAGAGAAAATAATCTCCGTTCGTATGCGGTTTTTAAGTTTTCTTCAAGTTAATTTTGAAAATCGCGCATAAAACAACTTGATTCCCTAAGGCATTTGATCTTATAATAAGTTTTAAGACGTATTTGAAGTTATTTTCAACACATAACACCAACAAACTTTATTAAAAGTTTATGCTTCGTTTATTCAAGTACAATTCATCTGAGTTATTCTCCTTTAAAAACTTCTTAAAGCTTTCAATTCTTGAGCTAGAGCCACTAGTCTGGAACAAAAACTAAGCGGAATAATAAAATCTTATTATTTCAAATAATAAATTATGCAACAAATTGGCTTTCTTATGCAAATATAAACACTCAAACATTTTTGCTCATTGTTAATTTTGCCGTTTTGGTGCTCAAAAGTAATCATATCGACGAATATTCATTTTATAGCCAATCAAAAATGCGAGTAGCTTGCTGAGGTCACCCAACCTTCAGCCAGTTACTCACACAGGCCACAGCAGCTTGAATCGAAAATGAAATGTGTACTTACTGTGACTCTTCTCGTGCTTATGCTAAATAGTGTAATACTAGTAAGTTTTAGAAATGCACTTATTAAATAGACGAAACTATAATAGAATTGGCACTTCCTGGCGCAAAATGTACAGAAACAACTTTCTAGCTCCAAAAAGGTAAACAAACAATTGTCAAAGGCTGTTACTCTTGAATAAAACGAATAAGTTTCATTTAAGACGAACAAATCTGCCTTAAGCTCATCACTAGTAAAAACAATCTTCAATAAATGCTGTAGATTTTATGCAAGGCGACTTGGTTCCATCATTGTTTTGAGATGGTTTGGATTAAAGGTAATAACAATTGATGGCAGCTGCATTAGTTTTGTTCGCTTGGAACGGCAGCCATGTTTAGAAAGAATTGAAAAAGTGGCGTAGCCTTTTGTTTTTATAGGAAATTTATGTCTTCGTATATTAATGAATGATATTATTTTTGAGGCGCTTCGTTATTTTCGTATGTTTTGGGTGGCATATCAACGACAAAGTGGGTATGGCACGGAAAATTTTGATTCCCTGTCATCAATGATCTGTCAGGCAATTTTGATGCATTAGCCATTAGCAATTTGATGAATATTAATTCGCAGTTCAATTAACATTTCATCCATGAAACAAACTTAGTTCGCATCTGCATAATGCTGAGGTAAAAGATTTCATTTATCATGCACTATTA
Organism: Aedes albopictus; assembly: GCF_035046485.1. Taxonomy (NCBI): domain Eukaryota; kingdom Metazoa; phylum Arthropoda; class Insecta; order Diptera; family Culicidae; genus Aedes; species Aedes albopictus. The sequence goes on from NC_085138.1 coordinate 345,445,248, forward strand.
GTACTTTTGATAAAGACAGCTAAAAGATCAACATGCTTCAAGCTATTCTTGTTAAAGTTTTATGAAGTTCTTATAATCAATCATCAGTGTTAGTACATAAATACAACTAGTTTCAAAGCAGTCTTCAAAACCAGTCTTGAAGATCTCCCGAAGAGTGGGCCAGATTAGTCTTATGGATATTTTATACCTATTTTATCTCGGATTTGCAGAACAAAGAGCTTTATTGCTAAGTTTTATTATTCAATCTTGGAAATTACTTCAGGATTGCCACAAAAGTATAATTGTTACTTGGGTGGGCACCCCCCACAGTAAGCTGCCTCTTACCGCGTTTATGCAGGGCTCTGGCGTGGTGGACATTCTTTCCCGTGCTACTCGTGGGATTTAATCATGAAGTCAAATAAACAAAATCAATATCTAGGTGGAAGTAGTGGTGGGATCAACCCCTTCGCAAGAAGCGGGTTGATGAGATCTCCGACAAGGAGAAGTGAGGAGATAGGCGCTGGGAGTTGCGTACGCAGCTCAAGCGTGGGTGCTCCAGTCCACTTCCCGGCAAGCCAGCCGGTGGAGGTTATGGACGGAGCGTGGTTGTTGAGGGCCGTCAACCGAGAATCCAAAGGACGGTCCGCAATAGAGGTGGCTGAGCAGCAGCTTGGCAAAATCATCGACTTTGCGTCCACTAAGTCGAACATAAGCAAGGACCTGAAAACGGCCTTGCTTCGACTTAGGGCGTCGATCGACGATGCCAAGCAGGAGCACGCGGCACTCGCGTTGCTGACTGTTGCAGCAGCGGAGCCTGCAAATGAGAAAGTGCCGAAGTTTACCCAAACGGAGGCCTTCTCCTTCGCAAATAGTCCGAAGAGAGTGGAAGCGAATGCTCGTGACAAACGTGACAAGCATTCGCAGAAGCGGGCGAGGCAGCCGTCAGGTGAGGAGCTGTCTGGCGGCGCCCGCAAGGCCAGGCGTATAGTAACCCCGAAAGTCGGTAATAATGCCGGAAAGTCGGATCCCAGCCAGGGTTCCCGGAAAGCTGGGAAGGGTGGGCCTGAAAAGGCTGGCCCGTCCCGGAACGATGGGAACAAGGGGTTGCGACCATTGGAGGGCCCTCAGCAGCCACAGAGCAGGTCGATCCAAGGAGAGGACCCTCCTTGGACAAAGGTAGAGCGAAAGAAGAAGAAGAGGAAGAATCCGCCGGTAGAAGAGCAGGACGCCAAGCCAAGGCGCAGGAGGGTACGTGCCAAGCGCGAGAAAGGTGACGCGCTCGTCATCAAGACTGAACAGTCGAAATACTCGGACGTCTTGAAGGCGATGAGGTGCGACGCCAAGCTTGAGGGTCTTGGAGCCGACGTACGCAGTATCAGACGTACTCGTACGGGCGAAATGATCTTGGAGCTTAAGCGCGAGAAGGATCACAAGGGCGCCGCCTACAAGAGGCTGGCAGAAGAGGTCCTTGGTGATGGAGTGGAGGTGAGGGCTCTTACGCATGAGGCGACTCTGAAGGTCAAAGACCTAGACGAGATCACCGAAGCGGGAGAGCTCGTCACGGCATTGTGGCAACAGTGCGATGTTCAGGTGGCCGCCACAGCCGTCAGGCTGCGGAAGGGGCCAGCAGGGACACAGATAGCTCTGGTTCAGCTACCTGTGGCGGGCGTAAAAAAGTCCGTTAAAGTAGGGCGGATAAAGGTGGGCTGGTGCGTATGTCCTCTGACATTCCACGAGCCACCAGAGGTTTGCTTTAGGTGTCTGGAACCAGGGCACAAGTCGCGGGACTGCAAAGGCCCCGACAGGCGCAAACTGTGCAGGCGATGCGGCGCTGAAGGTCATAAGGCCCAAAGCTGCACGAGTCCGCCCATCTGCATGATCTGTACCGGGAAATCCTCGAACAACAGACATCCGATGGGTGGTCCAAGGTGCCCGGCCTTCAAGAAAGCCGCAGTGAAGAACAAATCACAGTGCAGGTAACGCAGCTGAACCTGAACCACTGTGATGCGGCTCAGCAACTGCTTTGTCAGGCAGTTTCTGAGTGGGAGACGGATATCGCCATCATATTGGACCCATATTGAGTACCTGCCGGCAACGGCAACTGGGTCGCGGATGGGACCAGAAAAATGGCGGCGATATGGACGACGGGTAAATACCCCGTTCAGGAGTTGGTGTCTACTACCTATGAGGGCTTCGTGGTCGCCATAGTAAACGGGGTCTTCTTCTGCAGCTGTTATGCGCCTCCGCGGTGGCCGATCGAGCAGTTCACGCAAATGCTGGACCGATTAACGACCGTGCTAACAGGGCGAAGGCCGGTGGTAATAGCGGGCGACTTTAATGCCTGGGCCGTGGAATGGGGAAGCCGTTTCACGAACCAGCGGGGTCAGATCCTGCTAGAAACCCTGGCCATCTTAGATGTCGACTTGGCTAATGTCGGTACCAAGAGTACCTTTAGTCGAAACGGAGCGGAGTGAATTATTGACGTGACCTTTTGTAGTCCTGGCCTAACAAGTAGTTCGAACTGGAGAGTAGATGATGGCTACACTCACAGCGACCACCTGGCGGTTCGCTACAGTATCGGCTACAAAAACAGCAGACAGCGGATAGAAGAAGAGGCGGCTAGGCCAAGGCCAAGCCCTCGTAGGTGGAAGACATCATACTTCGACGAAGAGGTATTTAGGGAAGCGCTCCGCCGTGAGCGAAACTTAATCGGTTTAGACGGCGACGAGCTGGTAGCGGTGCTCTCACGTGCGTGTGATGCGACCATGCCTAGGCGAGTCCACCCTAGAAATGGGAGGCCACCGGCTTACTGGTGGACCGACGCGATTGCGGACCTGCGCCACGCCTGCCTACGGGCTAGGCGGCGGATGCAGCGAGCACGATCAGAGGAAGAGCGAAACGAACGGCGGGTGCTGTTCGCCGCTGCAAAAGCCGCGCTCAAGACTGAGATAAGAGCAAGCAAAAAGGCCTGCTTCGAGGGTCTCTGTCAGAGTGCCAATACGAACCCGTGGGGTGACGCTTACAGGATCGTTATGGCCAAGACGAGAGGGGTGATGGCTCCTACAGAGCAATCTCCAGAGATGTTGGAGGGGATCATTGGAGGACTTTTTCCGCGTCATGATCCTAGTCCTTGGCCTCCTTTCGTAGGGCAGCCGGGGACTGGGTCTGGCGATGAGGAGAGGGTCACCGATGTGGAACTTGCGGGGATAGCTAAGTCCCTTAGCGTAGGTAAGGCCCCAGGTCCGGACGGAGTTCTGAACCTGGCCTTAAAAGTAGCTATTGCAGAGGCTCCCGAGATGTTCAGGTCTGCTATGCAGAAATGCCTGGACGAGGGAGTTTTCCCAGAAGCTTGGAAGAGGCAGAGCCTGGTACTATTGCCAAAGGCGGGGAAACCACCCGGAGACCCGTCGGCATATAGACCAATATGCTTGATTGACACGGCGGGGAAGGTGCTCGAAAAGATCATCAGAATGTTGCGGTTCACCGAGGGCGAAAATGGTCTTTCGAGTAACCAGTACGGCTTCCGGAAGGGGAGGTCCACCGTAGACGCTATCTTGTCGGTTACAAAAACCGCCGAGAAAGCACTCGAGCCTAAGAGGAGGGGAATTCGCTTTTGCGCGTTAGTGACTCTGGATGTAAGGAATGCGTTTAATAGTGCCAGCTGGTCTGCTATTGCCGATGCGCTCTTGCGTCTGGGGATACCGGAGTACCTGTACAAGATTCTCGGAAGTTACTTTCAGAATCGTGTACTAGTCTACGACACGGAGGTGGGTCGGAAGTGCTTTCACATAACCTCAGGAGTCCCGCAAGGTTCCATCCTGGGTCCGGTGTTATGGAATGTCATGTACGACGAGGTGTTGAGGTTAGAGTATCCAGTGGGAGTGGTGATTGTCGGATTTGCCGACGACATTACGCTCGAAGTCTACGGTGAAACGATCGAGGAGGTAAAGTTGACTACCAACCACTCGATCAAGGTTGTGGAAGCGTGGATGCGGTCCAGGAAACTGGAGCTGGCTCACCACAAGACAGAGGTGACGGTTGTTAACAACCTGAAGTCGGAGCAGCAGACGGAGATCAGTGTAGGAGAGTGTACTATCCTGTCAAAGCGCTCCGTCAAACACTTGGGCGTGATGATCGACGATAAGCTTACCTTCGGTAGCCACGTCGATTATGCCTGTAAAAGAGCCTCCACAGCTATTGCGGCACTGTCCCGGATGATGTCCAATAGCCCTGCGGTGTACGCCAGTAAGCGCAAGCTTCTGGCTAGTGTTGCTACGTCCATACTTAGGTATGGCGGCCCGGCGTGGGGCACCGCGCTAAGTACTAAATGCTACCGAAGGAAGCTGGAAAATACTTACAGGCTTATGTGCCTGAGGGTTGCGAGCGCGTACCGTACCGTGTCACACGACGCTCTCTGCGTCATTACTGGTATGGTGCCTATCAGCATTCTTATCAGTGAGGACATGGAGTGCTTCGAAATGCGCGGCACAAGAGGCATACGCAGGACTGCCAGGATGGCCTCTATGGTCAAATGGCAGCGCGCGTGGGACAGTTCCACCAAAGGAAGGTGGACCCATAGGTTGATACCGAGGGTAGATAGCTGGATTAATAGGCGCCATGGGGAAGTTACATTCCACCTGACACAGGTCCTTACAGGTCATGGTTGCTTCCGACAGTATCTACACCGTTTCGGGCATGCGGATTCTTCCGAATGCCCAGTGTGCAATGGTTTAGAGGAAACGGCGGAACACGTTTTGTTCGTGTGCCCGCGTTTTCGCACAATGCGTGACCGCATGCTTGCCACATGCGGAGAGGACACAACTCCGGACAACTTGGTCCAGAGGATGTGTAGGGATGAGTTTGGCTGGAACGCCGTTTCAACGGCTATTACCCACATCGTCTGGGAGCTACAGAGGAGGTGGCGCGTGGACTCGGAGAATGGCTAGTCCAGATGCAGTACAAGAGGTGGTCCAGGGGTTCGGAGTCGGCTTCGTAGGTCATACCGGTGCCCTGCGGTCGAGATGGACCCTTACAGCGATTAAGTGGCCGCGGAGAGGAAGTCCCGGTAGCGGTGCTGTCGTGGCGTCGGTCTACTGGGTTGGATCCAAGCCCGCGGTTGGAAAGGGGTCCCCGGCAAGGGTCGGGGCAGGTGGAGACCCTGCCGTCAGCAATCTACGGATGCATCTGATAGGGCCTGAAGGGTAGTGATACCCTTCCTTTGCGGGCAGGTCAGATCGGGTTGCATGTGGGCATCAGTTCTTGATGTCCGCTCAGCAGTAGGGCACGGGCGGGGTTGACTCTGCCCGCCTTCCGAGGACAAAGGGAGTGGCGAGGACCACTCGGGAAACTGGCTAAGCGCCAGCATGCTACTGTGATGGACTCTTCAAAGCGAGTCATCGATGTTCGTTGCTGCAGGCTACGCAGCTAACCTTGTGGGTGCGATGTGCACTAGCCCCTCTCTGAAGCAATACCTTCTTGGTGGTTCCGGAGAGACGTAGGGTTTGGCGACCATAGGAATGGTTTAGTGGGTACGAGGAGAGAGTAGTCCTGGATTTTACTTTTGTTGTAGAAGACGGCTTGTCAGACCTACACTACCCTAACCTTCTGTTAGGGTGTCTGTTGAGCAGATTATCCCCCTATGGTTTAGAAGGAAAAAAAAAACTCGGTCAACCCTTCCAGCTTTACGGTAGCTGGGCAATCAGTGGAGAATGTTGAAAGCTTCCAATATCTTGGTAGCCAAATTGCAGAAGAATGCGGCACCAGAATCGACATAGGGCTGCTTTTGCGAGTTTAAGAAATGTATGGAAAAACAATCAGATTAGTCGACACACCAAAATTCGAGTTTTCAACTCGAACGGGAAATCTGTGCTGCTATACGTCAGTGAAACCTGGTGTGTATCAGTGGAGAACACGCAACAGCTGCAGGTCTTCATCAATAGATGCCTGTGGTATATAATTCGTGCATGGTGGCCTCACAATTGGATCTCCAACGTAGAGCTCCATCGTCGATGTCATCAAAAGCCGATAGCGACAGAAATTCGGGAGCGAAAGTGGAGGTGGGTCGGCCACACTCTATGCAGGGGCGGGAACGAAATCTTCAAGCAAGCGTTAGATTGGAACCCAGCAGGGCATCAGAGCAGAGGCAAACCCAGAGGCTCATGGCAGCGCAGCCTCAACAACGAAATCAAGCAAATCGACAGACATTTGACCTGGCCAAGGCGATGGCGGGCAATAGCTCAGGATGGAGATCTTTCAATTCGGCCCTCTGCACCACCGTGGGTGCCCAGGACTGAAAAAAAAATTCTCAGCGTGAAATCCAAGTAATTTGTTTTAAAGTAACTAACTGTTTGCGTTGATTGGTTTCAGAATTTAACATTTTGGACCAATTTGCATAGCTCAGCTGCGGATGTCATGATATTCCGTCAGTCAGTGTCAACGCCGATACCGGTTGTCATCCTCCCGTCACCAACCTACGCCAACGACCAACGACACCTGCCAATCGTCCGAAACTAGGTGAATTCCGTAATGCTCCCGTAAACGCTGTTCATCCGTCCTCACTCATTCTCTCGATTGTGCCATCATCCTTCACGGGATTCGGATTTTCCTGATTTCGATTTGGCAGAATTTCTTTTCAATCCACTTATTCGAGCGAGCATCATCCATTCACCCATCATCCGTTTGCTTTGCGATGGACTAGATGGACATGGATTGTTGTTCCTCGTTTGTGTAGGTGTACGGTGCGCGGTTGGGGTTCACACTTGAAAATTCGTTGAATCATTCCGAGAATAGCTGGAATAGTCGGTCAAACCATCCAATCCCCCCAACACGGACGTGCGTCCTTCACGTTGAAAGCGCAAGCCTTTCCACGGTATGTTAGGTATGCATAATATTGAAGGGGTTGGTATGAAATGCTCCGTTGATCGAAAATCGACTCTCTCGTTTTACATGTATATGTGTGCACAACTATCACATTTGTGACATATCTTGGTACTTTTTGATAGTGTGTATACGGGTTAACAACAGTTCGCGAATTGTAATCGTACAGCATCTAGAATTTGATAAACATTCTGGTTTACTGTTTTGTTTGATCGTCTTCAGAATTCTTTCAATTGTAAGCGGTCCAGATTTCTGAATGATTAAAAGATTTTAAAGCTATAAAATTCCGGTTGGTAATTTGACGAAAACGGTCGTCCATCAATTACAATAGGTACTTCTCAAGACTGAAATTGGCCCTCCCCTCACATAACGCATTTCTCCCTGCTGTCCCCATAGTAGACAGCAAAGCGGAGAAGCACCCACTAATCCGAACGTCGGTCGGTCGGTCGGCCGAACGGTTTGGCAGGAAATTAAAATCGACATATTTGTGTGCTATCGGGCGAACGATACATCAGATGTCCATACACAGACACACCCACACACAGCCAAACCTTTACCGTGTTTCCCATGAGTTCCGGGGAACAACGTACAACCGGGGCCAGGGGCGGGCGCCGGAATTGTGATATACCCCGCATACCGTGTGGGGTGGGTGGAGTGTGAAGCATGGCCCATTAGGGTGCTCCGGAAATGCAATCACCTGGTTGATCCCAACCGGGTTTTCCGCCCCGCCCCGTCTTGGTTTCATCCGTCGCTCGGCAGGGTCAGTCAGCTGCGATCCGAATTCGACCGAAGTATTGACCGGGTGATTGATATGAACACGTGCTCCTCGGAACGGAACGAATGGTTCAGCTGTGCCAGTTATCCATCGCGCCCTAGTGTAGGAAGATTGGAGGCCTTGCCACCAAGTGAAAAATCGCACATTCAGCTGGAAAATATTGACAGCTAATATAGAACGGGGTAGTTTAGGGCAAGGTGAATCGGATCGATCTAGCTGTTAGGGGAGAAAAGGTGGAACACTGGCAGTGGTGAAGAGAATTGTTAAAAACTGGAATGCTGCGCTTGATACTCATTTTGATGTTGCCAAAGTGTTGAAAAGTCATCAAATATCATTGCAGGAAATGTTCTTGAAAGATTATTATAATATTTTAAAAAGTACAATGACAAAGTTCACCCACCCACAATATCACTTTCATGATAATGCATAGCTTCCGGCTTAGAATAGCACTACGAACTGTCTGTTCCGGGGTAAAAGTCTACCAAACTAGTAAGCCCAATCCAAGGTGTCAAGTGACCAGTGCTGATGGATGAACGGTTGAAAGGGCGTAAAAGATGCTTTATCGTAGATAAAAGATGCTCGTAACATAAGTAGATCACCTTTTCGTTTCGCGTTACTCTCTGAAGGAATACTTGCAAAGTTTTCCGGACCATCCCTGTAGAAATTCCTGGACACATTTGAATTTTTAATGCCATTCTTAGAGCAATTCCTGAACAAACTCGAGACTTGCAGAGTAATTTTGGAAGGAATCCAAAGAAGATTTCTTGAAGAAACCACTGGAAGAAAATCTGAAGGAATTCTTAACTTTTGATTTTCTGAAGTAACCACTAAAAGTATTTCTCAAGACATCCATGAACGATTTCCAGAAAGAAATTTTATGGAAGAATTTTCGAGGAAACCCATGGAAGCTTTTCCAGAGAAGTTTTTGAATAATTTTCTGGTGGATCCTCTAGAGGAAATGATGAAAGAAATTCTGGAGGATTAGGTGTCTTTATTAGAAAGATTTTCAGACCGAGGTTCATTTTTTACAATGCAATGGAAAAGTAAAAAAAAAACTTGCAAAAGGAATCCGTGGAAGACTTCGTGAATAAATTTTGGGAGAACTCCAAGGAACTTCAATTATTGAAGAGCTCCTAAATGAATTTCTTGGATAATTTCTAAGAAGCTTTGGAGAAAAATCAAAAGGAACCCATTAATTTTCCAAAGGAATTTCTTGAAGAATTCTTCAAGGAATTCCCAAAGAAATTCTCTGAAAGATTTTTAATAAGAAATACCAATAGGATTTTTAACAGAAATCCACGGAGAAATTTCTGAAGATATCCCTGGATGGTTTTCTAAATGAATCCTTTGATAAATTTCTGAATTTTTGAAATCATTTCAAATTTCGAATTTCTGAAAGAATCCCTGATATACTAAGAATGCTTTTAATCATTTTTTAGATGTCTTTAGTTGCAAAAACTTAGCATTCTCATAGATGCATTTTTTCCGCAAAAATATATTTAAAATCAGATTGGCTAGAGAAGCTATTTGCCTGCATGAATAGAAGCGCAAAAAATACGTAGGTTATTTTAATCAAGGGCATTCATACTGGGAATCATGAGTAACTTGGTGTAACCTCGATGACAATACTGAATGAGGTCTATATTCAGGTCTATATTGAGGTCATCAGCCTCTTTCTATCAACTCACATCCCTACCTCCTCTTGGAAACTCGTAGACTGTTTCAGAGATTATAAATACACTTTGTTTGTTGAACAATATAAACTGTTCTGAGGATTTCTTTTTATGTCTTTCAGAACACAGCATGTTGTGATCCATATTTTTATATTTCCTTTCAATTGTCATGGTATTTACGGAAGCTGTCGAGTTCTGAGAAAATTTACTCCATGCTCCAACTTTGCATTTACACAAAGGTGTTTTTTCATACTTTCAACGTTATGTATCGCCAAATACCAAAAACTATCCAACTCTTTATCATATTCACTTTCCCAACAAGTTGCCAAAGAAATACCTTCAATAAAACCTGAGAAAAAAAACATTTCCACAACATTTTTTCTTAGATTACGTTTCTTTTTTTTAGGTTTTCTATGCAACATAAGAACTACCACCTATTTTTTAACGGTTCTGAGCACTTTTAATTTGAACTAATTTATTTGTTCAGCTCATTTGAAGGCAAAGCTTGTCATACTATAAAACGGATGTAGTAAACAAAGACATTAGCTTTACTTAACGTTTGTTGCTACTGGGCTTGTTAAGTGCTAAGAAATTAGAAACACAAGGCTCGCAATGATGATTTTCGATCAAATATTCATGTGAAAATTACTTATACCAGTCGAGTCTTATCATTATAATAATTTTTATATTTTGTTTGGAAATGTTATACATATTTTATTTACTTTTTTCTTTTTCATTATTCATTTTTCGACTGGTTTGTACAACTTTAATTTTTAAACCTCTAATTTACAGAACCCTATTTCACAACTTTTGCAAGAAACTTTAACAAAGTTAGCTTTATTTGCTCCGTTGGAATGCCTACTATAAGAGCTATAAGAAACTTTTTTGAATACTGTGCTCAAATTGAAATGGCAGCCAATAGCTAGTGTATTTAGAATTTCTGAAACAGTCTATAACTTTATAGAACCAACTGAGTGAACCAACTCTGGAGGGAACTTTTGTTGAGGGCTGACAGAGACAGAAGGAGGTGGTTGCTTCTGCAAAAATGAGCATCAGTTTTCTTATTCAGGAGGTTAGGAGTGGCTTCTCTGGGCAGCTCATTAGACTGATCAAAGCGACGATGGACGGTGTAAGAAACTGCGTAAGGGTTTCGGGCGATCTGTCTAGTTTGTTTGAATCTCGCCGGGGACTGCGACAAGCTGATGGACTCTCATGCCTGCTGTTCAATATTGCCCTAGAAGGTGTTATGCGGCGAGCCGGGCTTAACAATCAAGGCTCGATTTTCACGAAATCCGGCCAGTTTGTCTGTTTTGCGGATGACATGGATATTATTGCTAGAACATTTGGAACAGTGGCAGAATTGCACACTCGCCTTAAACATGAAACAGTAAAGGTCAGACTCACTGTAAACGCGTCGAAAACGAAATACACGCTGGCAGGCGACCTGGACTATGCTCGGGGAGAACATGCAAGCACTCGAAGTGTTCGAGTGTCGGGTGCTTAGGACCAGCTTTGGCAGTGTGCTGGAGAACGGTGCACCCAAAAGCACCCAAAAAGTTTGGCATCACCCAAAATAAGGAGGAAAAATAGAGTTACCTAGAACCAATTAGGTTGTGAGTACCAGTTGCATTTTGAAAGAGAATTAGGGGGGTCATAAGTGATTAGTGCCTCAAAGACCTGAAATAATCACATTTTAGGGTGATGCCAAACTTTTTTGGGTGCTGCAATATTCAGTATGAGTGTTGCAATATGCGATTCCATATATATGGCGGGTAGTGTAAGTAGAATTAAGTAAACTTATATTCTTCGATTCCGTTATAAACCTTGTAGTCTGCTGACGCCCTTAAGGCATCTCCAGATTTCTCCAATTCATTTGGAGATGAACCAGCCTCAGGCTGAAAATCTCCCTAATAAAGCTAATAGTTAGGGTAATTCGCCAATTGTTGAACGGATAGTACCGGCATTTTTGTTTTTGTTTGTTTTTCCGTGCATAATTCCATAATTCCGACTCTGAAATCCCTTGCAAATTCGTGGGTCGCTCCTAACCCCCTCTGTAACGCCCTGAAATACTCACGGGACCACCTTAACACTCTGAATCCCTCTGGAACGCCTTTGAAACCCATTGAAAACCCCTGGAACCATCCTGAAGTCCTCTGCAACACCCCTGGAACATCCCTGGAACGCCCTTGAAACCCCATGACATGCACGATTAGGTAAAGTGGAAAAAAAAATTTGACAGTCATGCTAACATCGTAGGTTATGTCAGTGTTCAACAATTGGATCCTAGATGCATAATGATAGTGTGATAAGAAAAATATTTTTTACAAATGAAATTACAATGAAAATGTGATTTTAAACAAGGTTGAACTGTTAAGGACATCCTTCCAGATCTTGTAACTATGGTGTGACTTTGATATTTGTGGTCGATTTGCCAGCAAAGCTTATTTCGTAAGAGCAATTTCTTAAAATTAATTTTAAGAATTGTGCAGTTTTCGTATCATCAGCGGTACAAAATTTGCAATCAATATTTATGACGTGAAATATGTATAATTTTGTAACATAATTGGAGCAATATCGTGACACACATGTATACGCATCTACATCATACGTTTACATTGAGCAAAAATTACTTAAGTTAGATTTATAATAAAATTTTCAGTAACTGTTCAACATTTGGGTGGTGTTCAACAATTAGAGAATTACCCTATTACGCGGCCGCGTAAATGAAAAGCGCGTAAAAAAAAGACCTGACTGTAGTCCCTCTATTGGATATTTATTGACTACGATCGTCTGAACTATGAAAATATGTGGGGCGCTCTGAGACGCAAGAGAGTTCCGGATAAAATCTCGTTAACCTCGTCGAAGCGCAATACGAAGTAATTACATGCAGAGTCGTATATAGAGTAGTGCGGGGCAAAAGTTCGCACCTAACAGACTTCACAAAATAACTAATAAACGAAAAGAAAACAATATCATTTTTCTTCGTTAAACGGGTCCCTATCATGTTACCTTCAAAACGTAGTACTAGATTTTTTCGCGTTCCTTTTGTAGTTTTAGTAATACAATGTTTAATACAAGTACTCTCATGCGAACTTTTGCCCCATAGTGGGGGCAAAAGTTCGCATTATGCGGGGCAAAAGTTCGCACCTTGTACAGGATAGTTTATTGGTGTGATGTTCATTTATTTAACTCATGTTCGTCTTTTCACTCTTGCCATGAAATCTGTTTCCTTCTGTTCTTAGCATTACGGCCCAACTGGAATACGACCTGTTTTTAAGCTTTTGTATAGAATGTGTTTTATGAAGACTTCCACAACTATTAACTAAGAGCTGTCCTTTCCAGCGTTACTGAAGTTTTCAAAATACATTGTGGGGTGTGGGGTTATCAAAGAGATACATGTTGCACAAAATACATGAAAAAAAAACAAATATGCAGCAAAGCCGTTGAACGGGACCGTAATCGAATCTTGTCCCCGTCAGTATGGTGATGAGTTATAGCTGTCAATTTACAAACTAAGCTATGAAAGACCCCGGTAAAGTAGAGTAACATTGATTGATTGATTTATCTTTATTAAAGAGACTTCTAGAGTAACATAAGAACTTCAGAAACATACGATAAGGCAAGACGTGGATGAATGTTTTAAAATGTTTTTAAGCCATTTTTCATTTCTCGATTTAAATGGGTTAATATAAAGTTTGCCTTACAAATGAACTTTTCACAAAACTAAGTTCAAACCCTCTGCCGGAACGATTTCAGGGTGCATACTATACATATTATACATATATAGGGTAAAAGCTCCCTTAGTGGAGGTAGTACCAATAGTGGTGGTAGTGGAAATTTAGCACTATTTTGACCAAAAAGCTTGCAAATGGCATTTTTAATAGATGCATCATACCTAATTAATAACATTAATTCGGTTTTGTGTTCAGGATTTGGCGGAAAACCTATTTTAAAAAATTATTTTCCTTTACTTTTTTGTTCCTTTACACCTATAGTGGTGGTAGTGTTCCTATAGTGGTGGGTCCCATAAGAATTCAATGGGATGCGCCACTATAGGAACCAATGTTAAATTTTACCTCCATAATAGGAACCATGTACCTATAGTTGGTGCAAGTGATTTATTAGCAAAAACTGAAATAAACAATGGTTTTTACATTTTTCTTAGCAAATTTAAGTGAAAAACTATCGATTAACGTTTTCAGACTTTATATTTTGTGGTATTATCAATTTTATTCAATTATTTTAGTACCAAGAGCTACTAATAGCACCACTATTGGTACATTTACCCTAGCAGTTTCTATACGAAATCATCATTGCTTCAAAGATTCTGTAATTATATTGATGTACTAGATTCAGAAATCGAGTGCGAACTTTTGCCCCACAGCTACTGCGAACTTTTGCCCCATTGTCGAGGTTCTAACAATGTCCCTTTCTGCAAGAAGCACTAGTAAGTTATTGTTTATTCGAGTGCACCTCTCGAACTACTATGGAATAACGATTCTCCGACATCAAGAGGTTATGAGATTCTTCTTCTTCCTGTTACAATAAATTCTTATTCCAAATGCTTCAAAAATTCTATCAAAACACCTAGAAACACATTTTTTCGCATATCTCTGCCAAACCATAACGAAATCATTCCAATTTTTATTGACGATTAACTGACCTGATTATGTGTCGAATCCATACAGATTTGTTTGGGTTCTTAACTTGTGTTCAGAAAAAGACCCACTGCGAACTTTTGCCCCGTGCGAACTTTTGCCCCGCATTACTCTAACGGAGGTTTGTCCGACTTCATCATGGTAGTTGTTGTGGTGTGCGACAAGGTGAGGCATGGTGGGAGCGATTGACCGTGCATCGAATCGTGGGCTACTTTGGCAGCCCATTACTATGTAGCATCTAAACGCCTTCGATTTGGACGATATTGTTGCCCTTCTAGCCCAACGGTGGTCTAACATGCAGAGTACCTAAGCTCAATGACCTGGGCGAACGTTCCTCTATGGCAGGTCTAACCATTAACGTTAGCAAGACCAAATCGTTGGATGTCAACACAGACAGTGTTTCAGTGTGATAGGTCGAAAACATTCAATATCTTGGCAGCCAGATCACGTCGGGCGGCGCTATGGCCCTATGTACCCCCAGGAGTGCTCAGGATACATGGACGATGAAGTTCATAGACTTCATCGCCTTTAAAAAACATGGCTATTCTCAGCAGACAGAATCCCAAGTTGATCAAGTTCCACGCCACGGTACAACCTAGAGCGACTAAATCAATCGGTTGTAGTCCCGAGACAGCGTTGCCGGACGAGAATGAGCTCCGTAATGCCCTACTGAGGACTACAGAAGTACAGTAAAAGCTGCCGTCAACGACATCGTCGGGTACGTGAAACGGAGTTTATAGACGGCTATACTTCTAAGGTGGTAGAAAATTGAGTTTATCTCAGTTCCTTGCTAACGATGAACAACATCGTGAGCCAGGAAATATAAAGGCGCATCTTCAATGGAAATCGTGCCTACTACGGACACCAGAAGAAATTGGGGTCAAAATATTCAACCCCACACCAAATGTGGCATGGATAAAGTTTAGTGATCCTTTACGGACTCACTTGTCCATGGTAAGATCAAATGAATGTCGGAGTTTTTGGGAAATTGGTATTTAGCAGAGGATAAATTTCACCGGATTGTATCGCTTTTCAACAATCATCCATCAAACACTGTTTGGTTGCATAAGATGTTAGCTAATCCTTGTTCTTCTTCTTTGTGGCTCTACGCTTCCACTTCCACAGATATTAATTGAAGGGCTTTCTGTGCCTGCCTTTACATGAGTTTGTATAATATGAGGCAAGCAGAATGATACACTATGTCCAGGGAAGTCGGGAAATGGATTGGCGATCTATAGCCGTATTCAAAAGGCTAACTGATGACTCCAGTTAAAGAAGTTGTTAGCGCAGTAATGCCGGTAAGTCAGAACATTGTCAATTTCTCAACCACCATAGGTTAGGACGAGTCAGCGGGAGGATGCACCTGGACTCCAGTGGATAGGAAGAAGAGAAGGCAGAAAAAAGTCAGATGAACAGGAGCACCACCAGGCCAAGGAAAGATAGAATGGCAGTTGCCTAGCGCGTGAAGAGTGACGCGCTCGTCATCAAGATGGAAGAGTCTAAGACTCGGAAGTCTTGAAAGCGATGAGCAGCGATGGCAAGTTCGTGGATCTTGGAGTCAACGTACGCAGTATTAGACGTGCTCGTACAGGTGAAATGGTACTCGAGCTGAAGTGCGACAAAACGTGTAAGGGCGCAACCTACACATGTCTGACGGAAGAGGTCCTTGTCTAGAGGGTCGAGGAGGGTGGACGCTTTTTTGGTTCCGTTTCGGGTCCTGAGCAGGCTTGGAAAGCGTCAGCGTCAACACGGGTCGTCACGCGAATTTTACAGAAGTGCCTCTCTCAATATCATCGAATCGGGACCCAATGACCAAGAGAGGCTAACAATATTCGCTCATTTTTCGGTCATGACGGAGCGTGACATGGTTGTAAACAAGGCAATTTCTACAACCATTATGGATTTTGTGATTGTTTAAATCCTTCACAGCATAAATGTATATCCTCTCTATCTGTTAAATACAACGGCTAGCCTGAATTTGCTTGGACCAGGTGAAAATTTTAATTTTAAAACAATATGCAAGTTTCCGTCATGACGCTTGATCATTGTAAAATGACACGACGAAGTGCATGAATGCTCGTTTTGTCTTGTGACGATGAAAGCGCCTACTTGTTCATCGTCATGGGAAGCTCACGACCAATAACAGCGCTGGTCCTGAGTATCTGTGCAAAATTTGAGCACGATCGGTTGCGTCTACAATTTGCGCATTGCAATTGAAATTTGTATGGGATTTTGTATAGGAAAACATACTTTTTTGCATTTTAGCCCAACTTATGGCTGAAACTTTTTAACCGATACTGTAAAATGAGAGCCAAGGGTGTTCTGAAAAACTTTGTTGAAGACCGCAAAGCGATCCGATGCTTGTGAAAATAGTTATAACCAACGAACCACATGCATGTGTTTATGTTTTAACATGTAAAGGAATAACATTAGCAACAAAATCATGCAGTTTCGCCAAGCAATGCCAACGCAACTTTTTTCATAAGCATCAGATCACTTCGCGGTCTTCGACAAAGTTTTTCAGGACATCCTAGGCTATGTTTTCACTTTATCGGTTACATGGTTTCAGAATAATTCAAGCTTGTTATGAGAGAAATGCAAAAAGTGTGTTTTCCCATGTGAAACCCCATACAAACTTCAAACGCGATGCGCAAAACGTAGACATAACCGATCGTGCCCAAATTTTGCACACTTATTTGGTTCCTGAAATGGAATCAAAAAAACTTTGATCTGATGGGATACCATTGAATTTTTCATTTTCCATATAAACGATGACCCACTCTAGTGGACGCGTTAAAGTAAGTAAGCTCAAGGTGAACTGTTCGATATGTTCTCTGGGCATACACGAACCACCGAAGGTATGTTTCAGGTGCCTTGAACCAGGACAGTCGTGGCTCTGTAAGAACCTGATGAAGGCAAGCTTTGTAGGCGATGTGGAGGTGAAGTTTATAAGGTACAGTGCTGTACGAATCCTCCTAAGTGCTTGATTTGTTCCGAGAGGTCTGCGAACAGCAGGAATCCGACGAGAGGCCCAATGTACCTGGCCTTCAGAAGAGCCACAGTTGACAGTTCACGGTGCTCCTTCTTTTGTTGTTGTCGAGGGACTTTAACCCGAAGGTCATTAGTCCCTTATCGCAAGTGGTCACGGTGCAAGTAACGCTGCTGAACCTGAACCACTACTGTGACGCAGCCCAGCAACTGCAATGTCAGGCAGTCGCTGAATGGGGAACGGATATCATCATCAAAGCGGACCCATACCGAGTATTCGCCGGTAGCAGTAACTGGGTCACGGATAGGTCCGGAAAAATGACGGTGAGATAGATAGCAAGTAAATATCCCGTCCAGGAGTTGGTGCCATCTTCTTACGTGTGCATAGTGGTTGCCAAAGTAAAAGAGGTCTTCCTCTGTTCCCACTATGCTCAAACGGGGTGGTCGATCGAGCAGTTCACGCAGATGCTGAACTGCATTATGGGCCGAGCTGACAGAGTGAGAGCCGGTGATAATAGCGGGTTACTTCTATGCCTGGGACCGTGGAATGGGAAAGACGCAGTGACCGTGGGGTGATGCCTACAGGATCGTGAAGGCAAAGACAAGAGGTGTAATGGCTCCTACACAACCATCTCCAGTGATACTTTAGAGGATCATCAAAAGGCTCCATCCTCGTTACGGTACAAATCCTTGACCTCATTTCGTAGGAGCACGGGGAACTGTGTTGGCGATGAGGAACTTGCAGGCATCGCAAATTCTGTAGGAGGCGGTCCCCAACCCCACACAATTTGGATCTCTCGTCCAGGTTATGCTCAGAGAAAGAAGTAAAAAGAAGTAAAACAATCTCAGTTACGAACAACGCCTAGTATGAATTATGTAAAAGGATTTTACATTTTGATTGTGTACATGTAGGAGTGAGATGAAGCACAGAGAAACAGGTGCCACACTTTACTTGCACTCCATCGATTACCTTTTTAACGGTGGATTCAAATATTTGGTAGATGGCCGATTGGTGCCCCCCCCCCCCCCCCGGGGCTTACATCGGTTTAGCTTATGTTTGACGTTTGCTTACTTTCGCCATCTTGTGGTTGCTCGGCCAAGCACAACGTGATTAGTATTGGGCTGTAACGTTTTTCTTGAAAGATTTACGTCTGTTTCTCTGTGGATGGAGTATTAATATTTTTATGTTTTTACCGTTCACAGATTTTCGTCATCAAATAGTTTAGTTAACAAAGTAAACACAATGTTCACTTATGTTCTTCATTGTGCATTTCAGTAACCAGCAGTGTTGCCAGATGGTATCAATTTCGCCGACACTATTCTAAATGAGTGGCAGTCCATGGTATGAGAGAGCAAATCATTAAGGTGAAACGGGACGCCGTGTTATTTTTCCTATCTTGCCTCTCTTTCTAACAATTTGCCTCGCGATTTTGAAGATGGTAATCTCGAGTTCTATTGCACTGGAGATGATGAAAAACAATCAGCATGTGCAGTGCAAGTGAGCATACACATACAATGATAGGTTTTTGTTGCAAAATATGAAGTAGAATCTGAGATTACCATCTTAGTAGCAACAGAGCAATGGTGGATATTTACCCGACCGTCCCGTCCGCCCTTAAACATGGTAAATTGATGCGATAGGAACCAACATTGTGGATGCTTTTTTATGAATACTGGTGTGTTACACAGCGGTAACATAACCACTACAGATGCTCTTATGTACCCAATACACGTTCAAATACATTTGAGAAAAGTTCTATTGATCGTTTACTTATGCTACGCAATGATGCAATTTGTTTGAAAGTGTATTTAATATAACAGTAGTCGATGTCCGTCAGATCTAACCTCATATTTATCTATTTTTTCGACAAAACAACACATTTATAAAGTGCACTACTTTTTTTCTGTTAAAGTCTTGAAAACTTCAAAGCATCCGTAGTTTTTTTTTTTTCAATATCGCATGACTTGAACTTTTCTAGAAATGATAATTGAAATATTCAGATTTATTTTAGTATAAATAAATGGAAACAATGCGGAGAAATATAAAAAAACCTTAAACATTATTCAGAACGAGGTTAAGGTCTGATGGTAATTCTCTATTGTGATAGAAATGTGATATAATAACGGTCCTAATGACTATCACTGCTAGTTTCGAACAATCTATTGTTTTCATAACAGAAAAAACTTGCAAATGGTTTCGGTTTTCGGCGATCGGAATCTGAATAAAATAATACGGCTAATGATAAAATTTAAACAAACAAGAGATTAAAAACTTGGTAGTGATCAAACTTTAACGCAAATGCAAAAGTGGAAAAACTCGGTGGAAAAAAAATAAAAAGAAAAAACTCCGAAACACAAAACACAAGGTGAGTGGCACTTCTTATGTTGTGATTCTCTCTAGAGGAAAATAATACGGTTCAGTTTGATCGAAAGGCATAGCAAACAATACTAGAGGAAAGTTTCCTAAAACGGAGAACTCATTTCAAATCATAACAGGGAAAACGTACGGGAAAGAATGAGTGGTGAAAACAAAATGAACGATAGAAAGAACAGTTGGAAATCTTACTTCTTTTTTCTTTTTCTTCCGACCAAAACCAGTCTGTGAACAAAATGTATTACATTGTGCGAGTTAGTTTCACTGCGATTGTTTGTTTTAAGTAGGATAAGATTGTTGTTTTGCTAAATGTAAGATAAAATGGAGAGCTTTAAATGCGCGCACGCTAGTCGCAATAAGTGGTAACTGTACTCTAACGAGCGGAATGACAAAAACAACAAATGACACCGATCTGTTGCTGTTGTGAATTTGTTAGTTAGTTTGTTTGTTGTTGTTGTTATTGTTTACTAGATGTACGAAAAACAAACGCACAAACGCAAAACGCTAGTTGATGGAAAAGTATGAAAACTAATTATTTTGGCATAAAACTCGGTGGTTGTGGTTGCGGCGAGATCTATTTTTTTTCGGTTTTGACAACAAATGTGACATTTGAGTGCGTTTAGTAGTTCAACTTCACCATCAAATGTGGTGTTTGGGTTTTCCGTGGTATTGCACTTTTGACAGCAAATGTGACATTTGGTCGCGTTTAGCAATTTCATTTAGATAGCAAACTTTAATGTTGGATCGCATTTAGCAGTTCAATTTGGAGGTGTTTGGCTCTTGAATGCATTACATGGCTTTCGAGTACCCTTCAAACAAACTGTAAAACATGTTTGAATTCTTCTGTGTTCAAACGTTGCCGAATCGTTGACATGTTTGACATTCTGTACGAAGGATAATAATATATAGGTATTTGATTCAATCAAATGCAACTTTTTATGTAAAAAGGCGCATCTATGTTGTTTTCTATTTGGCGTTCAGCGCAACGAGCATTCAATTGATTAGTTATTGATTTAACAAATAAACTGATGATTACTAGGCGATTTCTAGCGATCTAGCTATAGTTGGCAGAATACTTCAATCAATAGAAACAAATCGTGAGTAAAACCTTTGAGTGAATCAGTGTGAGTGTGATAAAGTGTTTCAATATAAGTGTGTTTGGCATTACAAAACTAAATAATGGCGATTCGAGCTTGAGATCTAAATATTGTTCAGTCAAAAGTGTAAAAATGGTGAGTATGGCGGCTGCTAGGCGTTGGTTGTTCAATCCAATCAATATTTTTTTTACGAATCTGATATATTGTTCTAGTTGAGTAAACGGTTGCTGATATTCTTTGGTGGTGGGATGACGATATGGGAGCGAACTCGTTGACTACTGATGAGCTGAGCGAAGAATGGGTGGAGAACTAGACGACGACCCGGGAGGAATGGCGATCCAAACAAACGAAACAAAATACCAATTCGATGAAAACTAAATGATCCATCCCACAGGAAAATTTTGAACAGACTCTTTTTGAAACACTTGCATTTTCGCAACTATCCAAAAGATTCCGAATAAAAAAACTGGCCAATCACGATGACGCTTGCCATCTCGAGCGCATGAGATAGAACATTTTTTACAGAGCAAACAAAACGTCATACGAACCAAAAAAGTAATGGGTGCGATTGTCAAGAAAATTTCACAAACCAAAAACCAAATCAATCCAATTCAGTAACAATAGGGAACAGTAACGAACGACCAGATAAATTCCAATCAGAACTCGCGCATTTTGCATCAATCATTCCGGGAACGAAACAGATCCCGTCCAGTCAAAACAAAAACAAATTGGGAAAACAGGACGGGCAAAAGATTTCGAGCGTTATCTCAGATCAAACAATTAAAAAAAAAACAAACAGGGAAACGTAAGAATTCGGAAATGGAAACACTTACAACGGAAATAAAACAACGACTGATTGACGGAAAAGCGGTTCGGTTATAGTTTACAGAAGGTACGCTTTGTGTAGGAAAAATACCATCGAAATATAGCGCTGTCATATATGTACAACTAAAGCGGGTTTTTTTACTTGAAATTATATTCGAAATGAAAATTGTAATTGAATATTGAATGGAAAGATGTCGAACGATGATTGTTATGAGAATGATATAAGTGTGATAACAGAGCTTACCCACTGATGGTTGCCAAACTTGATGGTTTCAGTGTTGCCAAATAATTGAACTTTTTTATTTTTATTTATGAAATAAATTGTATTGCTGTTTGTATCACAATAAATTCAAACATTCGCGAAGAAAATATTAGTGGATATTCTGGAAGCCTTCCTCGATGAACTCATGGAGGTATTATTGAAGCAACTTGTGGACCTTCTGGATGAATTTCTGATGGATCTCCTAAAGAAACTCCGTACGAGCTCGTGAAAGAATTAAAAAAAAACTTCCGAAGCAATTTTCCAAGAAACCCCAGGAGAAGTTTTCGCCAGAATTTGTGGAGGTATTCTCGGAGAAAGTCCTAGAAGAATTGCCACATAATCTCCTGAACTTTTGGAGAAATTCTCAAAAGAATTTGTAAAAAACTTTGAGTAAACTCCAATAAATATTCAAGATGGAGACCATGAACAAATTTAAGAACATACACCTTGATGAATTTCAACAAAAAAAAAACTATAGATTTATCTGCCAAAGAAATCCCTGAAGGTATTCTCGAAGAAGCTCATGGAAAATTCTCTACGGAAATCCTGGAGAAATTGAGATTTTGGCGGTTTTCCCGAATAATTTCCTGGAGAAGATCCTGAAGAAGTTTATGTAAAAATGTCGATAATGTCTACGAACTCATGGATAAATTATCGAAAAAAATCGAGTTTAAATTCTAGAGGATTCTTTTAACCCTTTGGGGACGGATGGGTCATATGTGCCAAGCCGAGAAAATCGACCATCACAAGCGTGTTCCAGACCAGCGAGGTTGCAACCAGAAAAGTGAAAATTTCGTCTCCAAAGGGTTAAAAGACTTCCCAAATGAACTTCGAATAAACCTTCGTTGGAATGAATTTTCAAAGAACATCTGGGGGATTTTTTCCGAAACATCACACAGAGAAATTTCCGATGGAACTTCCGAAGGAATTTTCAAAGAAATTCCTGGAAGAACTTTTAATGAATTTTCTTTTTATCTCTTAGTTAATTTTGCAAAAGAAGTACTGGATGAATTTCGAATAAATTCCTGGAGGTATTCCTAAAGGAACTGCTGAATAATTTCTCAGAAGAACTAAATACTAATTCTCAAAGAGATTCTTGGCGAAATTTCTGTAAGAAGTAATAACGAAAATTCCACATAAACGTCTAGAGAAATTTCCAAAGTTCGACTGATATGAAGAATTGGGGCATCCTGGGAATCTCCGTAGATTTCCTGGAAAATTCTCATAGGAACTTCTAGTAAATTCCCATGAAAAATTAAGTGGAATTTCTGAAGAAAGATCTGAAATATTTCTCGAAGCCACTCTCATCGGAATTGTTGGAATCTCCTGGAGAAATTCCAGAAGAAACCCCTAGAGAAATTTTCAAATATAGTTTTAGGGAAATTCTCAAAAGGATAACTTTTTAATGGGTACACCGAGAACATTTCTGGAAGTACTTTTGGACGTATCCACGGAAATATCCGAAGGTACTTTTGGAAGAACCCAAAAACGAATATTTGAGGTATTCCCCTTAGAACTATATGAGAAATTCTCCAGGGACGTTTGGGAAAAATTTCTGGAGGAACTTTTCTAAAAATTTCAACGAAACTCACAAAAAGGTTTCTGAAGAAAAATAACTGTAAACATTCTCCAAGAATCTGTACGGATGTTCTCGAAGGAACGTTCTGAAAAAATATCACAAACTCCTGCATGAATGTTTGAAAATTTCCAAAGTTCTAGAGGGATTCTCAAAAAAATCCTAGGGAAATTATCGAAAATTTCAAATAAACTACTGAAAGAATTCACAAAAGTCGACTGATATTAAGAATTAAGGCATTTTATCGACTATTTCAGATTTGTTCCGACTTTTTTACTTTGCTTCGAGTCTTCATAAGCAAACACATGTCGCAAAAAAAATCTCAAATGGTTGTTTTGATTCCTTAAGAATATAACTCTACCTATCAGTCAAACTCTCGTAAGCACCCTAAACTATGGAATTTTTTTGCGAATTTGGTTCTGGAATTTTTACTGTAAGAACTTTTAGGAATTGCGTGAGGAATTCCGTTGAGAGTTCTACAGGAGTGCTTTATGGTATTTCTTCAGATGATCTTTGGGAAATCATTAATTTTTTTTCTCAGGAATCCCTTAGTGTTATATATTTCTTCAAGCCTTGCCTTTGGAAATCCTTCCAGAAGTATCAGCTGAAATTCCCAAAGGAACTCCAAGAAAATTCTTAAATTGACTTCAAGAAAAACTCCCCACGAAATCCCTGAAAATATTTGAGAATATATTCCTGTAGAAATTCTTGAAGAAACACCAAAACCTGAAGGAACTAGCAAAATAAAAAATCAAAAACAATTTCTGAAAAAAATCTTGATGATTCACTTTCCATGCATTCCCGAAGATTTCCAGAAAAAAAATAAAAAAAAACTTCTGGAATGGCTATGAAAATCGTAGTTGAGTTTCTGAAGGCAATTTGGGAAGATTTCGCGAAGAAACTCCTGAATAAATTTCAGTGAAAAACCCCTAGAGAAATTCCCAGATGTACTTCTGGGAGAATATTATTTTATTATGGGCACACTAAAAAAAATCCGAAAGTACTTTTGAACGAATCCACGAAAATATTCTTTGAGAAATTCTCGTTAGAACTGTGGGAGGAATTCTCGAACGAAGTCGGTGAAGATTTTTTGGAGAACATCAAGGCGAAGTTTTGATGGAACTCATTCTTAGAATTCCTGACGAAACTCACGAAAAAAAAACAGTAAAAATTCTCCAAGGAGCTGGGATGCTGTCGAATGAACTTCCAAGAAAAAATATCACAAACTCTTGGAAGAATGTTCAAAAAACTCTTGGGTAATTTCCAGAACTCTTGAAGAATTTTTAAATAAAGAAACCCAGAGATATTTCAAAAATGATTTTCAGGAATTTCATGAAAAAAATACTGAAAAATACCCTGAAGAAGTTCTAACAAACTTCTTGAACGAATTTCTTGAAGAAATCTCCAAAAAACTCCCGAAAAATTCCCGAAGTAACTTCCAGAGAATCATCGAAGTGACTTTTGGAGACATTCCCGTTAGAATTCGTGGTAGAATTTTCGAATAAATCTCTTGTTTAATTCCCTAAGACTACAATTCTACGCTATCAGTCAGACTCTCATAAGCACCCATAACTTCGAAAACTTCTCTGGAAGTTCATTTAGAATTTCCATCTGTAAAAAATGTTGTAAGGAACTCCAGACAAAGCAGCGATTTTATTTCAAACAATTCCCGAAACAAACTCACGAAAAAGCTTCTACAAAAAAACAGTAGAAACTCTACAAAGAACTGTTGGAATGCTCTTGAAGCAAATTCCAGAAAAAAATCAAGAACTTCTTGAAAAATGTTCCAAAATACACTTGGAAACTCCCAGAGAGATTATTGAAATCATATCCTGGCAAGATTCTCACAAGATCTTTTGTAGGCAATCACGAAACGCGACGCGAGATAAGACACGACACTTATGGTTCTTACAATCGTCAAAATAATTAAAAAATTACCTTAATGCCGACCGGTTTCGGGCTCGATGCAGCCCATCTACGGGACAATGTCCGACTGATTGCGCTGTTCCAAGTTGGGAGAGAATTTTGTGGGCAATCCAGGAAAAAAAACTGGAAAATGCCCTAAAGTAATTCCAGCAAAATTCTTGATAAACATTCTGGAAGTATACTCCACGAAACCTCGGAAAGAAATCTCAAAGTATCTCCTGAATAAACATTGAAGCGACTTTTGGAGAAATTCCCTATGGAACTCATAATTGAGCTCGTGATAGAATTTTCAAATGAATTGCTGAAGAAATTCCCTAGACATGTTTTGGATTTGTTCGCGAAGAAACTCCTGACAAGTTATTGCAAGAGCTCCGGTAAGAATTTCCAAAAACTATCCTGAAGAAATTTGTGGATGATCTATTTGACCACTGAAAAAAAGTGAAGGAAAATTCTGAAGTAATTCCTGCAGCAATCTCCGTGAAAGCTTTTGAAGAAATTCTCGAAGGAACTTCCACAGCTTATCTTAACTGGAAAATATTCTCAAAAACAACCCCGCTAAATTTCCCGTCAGAACTTTTAGAGATGTCAAAGAAGAATTTGCAGAAAAATTTCCTAGGAATGTGTATTTCCAAATATTTTCCTATGGGTTTTTTCGACAGAAATTCTAGAGGCATTTTTGAAGGAATTTCTGAAGGTCCTCGTGAATCATTTCCCAAATTCATTTTTGGAGGAATCCCAGAATAAATTCTTTAAGCGAGCACTTATAGCTGAAATTTTCTTGAAAATTAGGAATAACGGAATGTACGACGGAACTACTTGAACGAATTATCGACGGAACTACTTGAACAACTAGTGACTTATCAAGAAAATTAAAAAATCCGATAAAAGTTTTGGATTAACTCTCAAAGGAATTTCTGGAAATTTCTCACAAAAAAATTCTAGAAACTCATGAAGGAATTAAAAAAAATTGAGCCAGAAAGAATTTCTGGAAGGAATGTAGAAATAACTGCTAAAGTGAGCTAATGGAGTATTTTTCCAACGAACTCTTGGAGAAGTTTTCAAAGAAAATCCTTATAAATTTCTCCAGGGAGAAATTGCAGAATGCACTCCAGAAATTTCCCGGAACTCCTAGATATCCCTAGCTTTCAAACAAGGAAAAGGTATTTGGAGTACACAGCTCACTTACTCTAGAGCAACGTTTCATAGAACCGTTCAACGGATATGCCTGAAAAAATCGGTGTTCGAAAAGTCAAGGTGCTCTACTCTTAAATGAAATATACACACATTTGAAGAATTTTTGTAGAACATTTCGATTTTCTAAAAAATCGTTAAGAGGTTCCGCCTCCTAAACTCCTAGAGGGATTCTTAAAAAAAACTGGAGAAAATATCGAAAGAACTTTTGCAGGAATTTCAGAAAAATCGTGGGAAGCGAAAGCATTCGAAGACTCTTAGAGGATTTTCCCGAAGAAATCCTGACAAATTTCTTGAAAAAATCTCATATGAACTCCTGGAGAATTCTCGATGAAATTCTTGGAGAAATTCCTCGTGGATATCCTCATATAATTTATAAACGAAATCCTAAAGAAATTTCCGAAAGGTGTTTTGGATATATCCCTGAAGAAACATCTGAGAAATCTCCAGGAAGAATTTCAGAATGTACTCCGGGAGGATCTTCCGAGAGCATTTCTGGAGGTATTGCCGAGAGAACTCAAAGGAATATTCGAAGATCCCCAACAATAATCAAAAACTCTTAACAGCCAGTAACATTTTTTTGATCTGTTGAAATACCTGCATAAATCCATGGATTTCAGGAGAGGCTCCTTTAGAAATACATTCTTGTTAAAATCCAAAATCTCGATTTTCATTCAAAAATCATAAAAATCATATATAATTATCTATGTTTATTCAAATTTTCATGTGTCCGGAAATCTATTTCAGTTCTGTTGTCTGAATTTAATGCAAGAATTCCATTGGAAATATTTCCAGCCACTTCTGAATTTTAAAAATCCATCACATAATAAGAAGCATAATAATTTCCTTCGGCAGTTTCTTTTTCTTTTTTTTTCTGCAATGCCATTGGCAATATTGATGTGAAATTCTCCGGAAATGTTTTTGGGATTTTCTCTTGAGAATTACTTCGACAATTCATTTGGAAATTCCATCATAAATTCTTTCGAAAACTAATTGGGCTATGCCTTTCAGATTTCTTTCGGCAAATTCATATGGAATTCTTTCGGAAGTGCCTTTATAATTTTTATCGTCTTTTTTAATTCTTTGACAATTCCCTTGCATACTTCTTCGAATATTGCTGTGAGATGTCCTTCCACCATTCCTGCGAGATTCAACACAACTTTTGAGCAATTCTTTTGGAATGTTCTTTGATTATTCCGTTATGATGCTTTTAGTTATTTGCCTACATTTTGCGAACGTTTTTGAAAATTGCTTTGTGATTTTCTACAATTTTTTTGAAAACTTCTCTGTCAATTCCCTTGGTTTTTGGAAATTCCTTGAAGATTTCCTTCAGCCATTACATTGTATATTCCTGATTTTTGTTGATTCGTGAGAGAATATCTTATAAAATTCCCATAAGGATTTACCAACCAGAGGAATTTTCAGAGAAATTGCCGAAGAAACTTCACAAAATTGTCAAAAAAAAATCCGATCGTATTGACTAAAGAATCAGTCAATTTTGAAAAGAACTATCGAAAGAAATACCAAAATATTTGCTAAATGAATTACCAATGGTATTTCCGGGAAACACAAAAAAAATCCTGAAAGAAATAATAAAGGAAATCCCGTAGAAGTTGCCTGATAAATTCCCAAAACAATTGTCTAAAGAATTTCCTTAAGAATAGCCGGATGTATTGCCGAAAATAATAACTCAAATCAATTCCCAAAGTTATTGCCAAAAAAGTTTTCAAAATATTTGCGAAAAAATAAACTTAAGTATTCACCGCAGAAGGTTTCCATAAAAATGCCACACAAAAATAATCCTATAGCCTAGCCTATAGCAGTTGTTGGATAAAACTCAATTGATATAGCTCAAAGAATTTCCAAAGGCATTGGAGAAGAAATTCCACCAAATTCACAGAGAATTCCAAAAATCATTTTCCAAAGAAAATGCGAAAAATGATATATTAATTCATGTGATAATTGTCAAAGAATTTTCCAAAAGAATGTCGAAGAAATTTTAAATGTCATTACTAAAGGATTTTCCAAAGCAATTTAGAAAGATTTTGCAGGAGGAATTCACAGAGAAGTTGCCATATAAACTCTAGAAGAAATTACAGAAAAAGTTTTCAAAGCCATTGTTGAAGTTAGTTATTATAGGAAACTAAGAATTGATTAAATGCTTTCTAAAGGAATTACCTGCAAAATTTTCAAAGCAATTTCTATGTGAATTCCGATGCCAACATTTATAAATTCTTCCTTTATATGTATTCACAAATTCCATTAAAGGATTAAGAAGCATCCCAAGTATAAGAGTGGGAGAAATCACTTAAAAATTGTTGTTCAGCTACTTCTGTTTCTTTTTTGTTTATATTAACGTGTATTTTAACTTAAATGCTAATTCTACACTTTGTTTCTTGGGATTATATTAACATAATAATGGAATCAATCATTCTAGTAGATGAAATATTGATATATGGATTAAAAAGAAACTATATAATGGCAATCTGGATACATATCGTTATTTCTTTATGGAATTTTACGATACTAGAACACTATTTTGAATAATCAACCTTGAGACGTGAAGTAAAAATAAAAGAAAGACTTCGATCAAACTTCGCGAAATTCAAAGAATCACTGTTATGACTTTAAATTAAATAAATTCCCTGACTAAATCCGAGTTTGGTTTCCATAATATTAATGAAAAAGTTGCATTCAATCGTATTTTTAATGTATTTTTGTTGATAATGAACTTGTACACTACTAGGAACACAGTTCGATGTTAGATGATGAGAAAATTGGCATCAATATTCAAGTGGCAACGACCAGTGGGATTACTCTATGTAATTTGTAAATATTAAGGCACGTGATGGTTTTCAACTACTTCTTCCAGTCTCACTTTAGAAGTAGGTCGTAACTGATACTTTAGGAGCAAACAATATATTTGTTTGTGTCATTGAATCATCCCACTTTAATTCTTTCAGGGATATTGTTTAAGAAAACTGTCTTAGTTAACCGTTTCCTTTACATATTTTTAAAAAGCTTAATTTTTATTTATTTTTTCACGCTGCAAAGTTTTTCATGTTGAATATTTGTTGTTTCTTTCCCTCAGCGAAGTTAAGGCAAACAAATCTAAATGAATTATGATAATAAGAAATAATATTCTTGCTAAAGCAAACATGTTTAAAATGACATAATTCTAAAAATCTTTGCTACATTCATCTGTATTGCAAAAAAGCAGATTTTTCGTTTTTTCACCATTCAAAAAAATGTGAAAATTGCTCAGTATCAACCGTATTGTTCTGAAAGTTCTGTTTGTGGAGGTTTCTGGTACATCATCAGTTACAACCCACTACCAAAGTACTTAAGATGTAACACTTAATCCTTATAAAACCTTAAACAAAAAAAAAATAAAAAATAAAACAGAAAAATGGAAACAAAATTTGAACTATTTATGAACAGATTACCATAATATGTACAAAGTTGATGGAAATATAGTTTATGACTGTCTATGTTGAGAATAAATCACTTAAAAGTATAACGATATCGAGCATCAGAACGCAAATGGGTTCTGCTGGTTGAAGATGAGATGAGATTAACGAGAATGATGAGAGGGAGCGAGAGGGAGACGAAAATTTTGAATGTTTACTTGCGAATGATGGTATTTTTTTTGGAATTGTATTTTTTTTTTGTTCACTGAGCATCAAAGCGTTGAGTAGCGGAAATAACACAGATGATAAAAGAGATAGATAAAGTTGTAGCACGCAGAAAAAAAAACGGGGCCAGAGCAGACTAAAATTACATCAAAGCAGAAAGCGTAGGGTGATGCGGAGGTAAAGGCACAAGGGCATGGGAAGGCACGTTAGGGAGAAAACTATTTAAATTTCAGTTTCAAGTTCGGGTAAAAGCTCAGGAGAGGGGAGTATAAACAGCGAGGCCAGGAAAGCATTGAAAGCGTTTATGTAAAGCAGTATAGCGGCAAGTACTGTCTACGGAGCTGGTTAGTATTCTAGGAAATATATATCGATATGTATATTGTAATACTGTCAGAAGAGTATAGGAGAAAAAACTGAAAAAAAAAACATTATCGAAAGAAATAACACGGGCGGCTTACCTCCCCCTCGGCTCGCTTCTTTTCCAATTCGCGCTGTTTTGCTTCGGCATCGGCGATGCGTCTCTCGATTGCTGCTAATGATTCACGGGTGAAAGGACGGAACAAACTACGTTCTTCCTCAGATATCGAATCGGAGTCTTCGGTCATTGTCTATATGGCCAACAATGAGAGCCTCAGATTTCCAAGGCCTGTACGGGAGGGAAAGAGGAGAAAGAGAAACAGAAAAATGGTTAATAGTTTGAAATAGAATTACTTGAAAATGAATAAGTAATAGAGTAAAGTGGGGCAAAAGTTCGAGTGGGACAAGAGTTTCTTTTGAAGTTTTCGAGCTCAATTCAAATTATTCCTTTCGGGTGTCAAGGTTGTTCGAAGCCTTTTTGAAAAAGAGTCTTTCACTCCAAAAATTATGAAAATTGATCAATAATTCGAAAAGGTCCTTCCAACGCATGGAATGGAATTGTAATGAAATCGAATTCGAGGTATATTTTGAAGATGCTTTAGCATGTATAACTTTTTGCAAAAAAAGTTTGAAAATCATATTTTACACATAGTGGGACAAAAGTTCGAATTGTGGGGCAAGAGTTCGAGTCATGTAGCAACTTTAGGTAAAAACCTTAAATTCTGCAAAATGTATATATTATCTCTAAAAATGATGGAATTAGTGAGAAAATTCGACCAAAGTTGAAAAAAATGTTGTTACATCTGAATTTGGCGGAAAATTACTAATTTTCGGTGTACCGTCGTGCGGGGCTACTTTTGAAATGCGGGGCTACTTTGTACACTTTTGAATATGTTTTTTTTTAATTCAAAATATGGTTCAAATCTGTTTGATGTCTTTGGGACTATTATGACGCAATATTTACCTCTTCATTTAGCTGGAATTGTTTTTGAAACAAAACCTTTATTGCTTTTCAGGAGGCGAAAAAACATCGAGTACACCAAAAATACATACATATCGTATCAGAACATTTGCTCTGTAAGCTTTGATTATACAGTTCATAAATTTCAAAGGGTTGATCAATTCATCCAAGATGTATCAACGTAGCATATACAATCAAATATTTGTATCGTTATACACTATAAATGACCGTTTCAGATAAATAAAGGATTGATGGTCTCTTTTTTCAGGCTGTCTATATTACAATATCACGCTGCTCATAATACCAAAGGTAGCACAAAACCATCTAAAAACGTATATTTTTATTGAAATCATGTTTGATATGGTATGCTACAGTAACGGTACAAGGTAATTTTCTTAATAACCCTGGAATTTTAAATGCAGTTTTGTTATAGTTCAAAATGTCCAAAGTAGCCCCCATCCGGTTCTATATGAGATGTGTCCGATTGGTGTATGAACGACTTTTTTGTTTATTGATGGATTTAGTTCAAATTTTGCACACATCCTACATACATACTCACAATTATCGTGTGTAAAAATTGTGGAAATCCATTCGCTACTCTGGGAGTTATAATGTCATAAAGTTGAAAAACCATAAAAAAGTGTATAAAGAAGCCCCGCACGACGGTACTAAATTTAACCCTGATTTGGGTAAAATCCAGATCGAACTTTAAAGTGTATTTCAGTTCCAACATCAAATATTAATGGTTTTCGGTATTCAGATTACCAAAGTGTCGAAATAGTGTGCTACGGTTAGTGGAATTCCACAAACACTAGATTCGAACTTTTGGCCCAGTGGTGGGGCAAGAGTTCGAATTAGACACACGCATACAAAAAATGTTGTAACTCAAAATTGAAAAGACATTTGGCGTAACTTTGTTCAGCAAGTTTTTAGCTCATGGATGGTAGAATCACCACACGGTATTCCTTTATTTTTATCTGCTTCGATTTCTTGAAAAAAGTTGAATTTTCAACTAAGGTCGAACTTTTGCCCCACCTTACTCTAAATAAACAATTTATACTTAATTGATAATTCATTTATTTGTTGTTATTTTTATTTTTTTTGTACTCTTTTGATTATTTTCTCTTTTTTTCTTTATTTTTTTTTCTTTTTATAGTCCTTAATTTTGTTTTTTTTTGTACAAGGTAGACAATCCTATCTTAATGTTTATTACATGCCGTAAGACAAATTGAAAGCTACGGCGGGCGTAAAGTGGGTGAAACCGTCTTCCCAAGTAGCACCTGCAACTAAAATAGAATTGATCATCGTTGCAAATATGTTGCAACTGAGTTTTCATGAAACAAACAAAATTAAAACCTATTAAAATCCTGTTGTTAATGCCAAACTGAGGTGTAACAGTTTTATAACAACTAGCAAAATGACAACAAACGTCATCTTTAGTTGAAACTTGCGAAACCAATTTGTAACTGATTGTTTCAACGAATCTTAGTTACAACCGTTTACAAACCAAATCAACCAAAACATTGATTGTGATTGTTATAAACATGTTGCATCTGGAACTTATTTAGAACATAACGAACAAATTTGACAGGAGAGATAGAAGTTCCAAAATGTGCGGCAAAATGTTTTTGTGATCACGAAAAATATAAAACTAAAATGTTTCAAAAATAACGTCATGTACAAATAAAATGTAACCTTTTCTTCATAAATTTATCGACATATTCCAAATTTTATAAAATTAAAGTAGTAAAATAGAAAAAAAAATCTGATTGGAAGTATAATATTCACCCAATAAAAAAAAATCTGCCTCATTTTCGCAGTACTGAACGACTGGTACTTACCACTGGAAAGATTTGAATATATGGGGTTTTGAGAAATCTAACGTAACGTACAAAAATATTAGGAGTTTCCCACGAAAAATTTTACAATGGGTTTACATTTTTTTTTACAAAAAACGTGAAATTTTCGGTACGTAATAAATGGACCTTAAAATGAGTATATTAAATTGATTAGTTACCCAAAATTAGGTTGTTTTTCCTCTCTCTCCCACAGATATTGTCGTAAATAAACAGAGATGCGTCTATCCAACGGGGTTCCCTAAAGCCAATAAGCCAATTTAGGGTAAATGAAGATTTACCCAAATTTGGGTTGAATGAAGGGAGTCTTGGGTTGAATTTACCTACTCTTGAATATATTTTTAGTTGGAGGTAAAGGCAATTTGACTTGCGTGAGTTTAATCAATTCACCCGAATGTTGACTTATTGGGTCGAACTATAGAATTGCGTCAAAAGAATCTAATTTTAGGTAGTTTGGCGGTTCCGAAGACCACGTGCAGCATTGTTGTACTTTGTCAATACGGATTCCCATAGACATGATTCAGCAAATAGTATCTTTCTAAATTTTAAAATTAATTTTCAGCATTTTATGGTTACATTAAATAAGCTGCTGAAATGCACTCCACCAAAGCAATATGGCGAGTTAAT
The DNA here is from genome assembly GCF_035046485.1 of Aedes albopictus. Lineage (NCBI taxonomy): Eukaryota > Metazoa > Arthropoda > Insecta > Diptera > Culicidae > Aedes > Aedes albopictus. The sequence goes on from NC_085138.1 coordinate 345,478,884, forward strand.
TTTTACCACAAATGCCTAAATTTTCAGTCGCAAAATGATAGATAGACTGAGGCGCGTTGAGAATACGGAGCTAAAATGCGAAACTTACCGATAAATCTGGAACGGCACACAAATTGACGATCTCGGTCAGCCTTATTTGCGGCATATTTATGCACACAATTTATTAATCACCTGAACGAAACTGTTGATGCATAATAACTGGCAGTGACTAATGTGGTGACTAGCTGACTAGTAGTCGAATCGGTTACCATTTTTTAAGTCGACTATAAGTTGTATCTTGGTTATAATTAGATTGCGTATTAAAACCGTTTATATCACGAATGGATGTTTTATATTGGCTCCACCTCTTGCGCTTTTTTTGGTTGCAATTTAGTCGTTAATAAGACGATTGGTTTAAATGGCATAACTTTCAATATAGTTGCATACAAATTGCAGGAACTTATTAATGTCCAAGTGTGTTGCTTGGGTTATACAACTCCCACCTGCATTATCTCCAAAGTTTGATTAAAGAAAAATAATCCACCCAGATCGTCGCCGATAGAGTAGATGATTTAATGCATGACCTTTATCCCCGGTCGGTCGGTCAGTCAGCCTTCAGCACGTTACAAGATTACACCATTAATTATGGAAAAAGGGCTCGGAATCGGAAGGGCGGGTGACTGACGCCGGGAGGCGGCCTACACCCGGTCCGGAACATATGTTTGCAGCACGACGGATGAAGAGGAGGACGAACAAAGGTGATTAAGGGAAAATCAATATTCTCCAACAGGATTGACTGCGTGAACTGGTGGTGGTCGTGGTGGTGGCCGTACTGGTTCGCGGCGAGAGAGGAAAATGGGCAGTGTGTCAAAAACCTTTTCCGGTAATTACCCGTGGCATATTGAATTACAAGGCTTCTTGGCAAAGTTTTTTTTTCGGTTTTCCTGTATGGTTTAAGCCATGGATGGGTGCTTTCTATTAGAGCGAAATTAATGTTTCATATATTGCCGGATAAGCCGGATCTGTTTGGATGGATATGGTGGGTGGTGAGAGTAGAATGAGAAACACTTTACTGGAGGCAGCCAATACGAATATTGTTGTCTGCCGGTACCAAGGTTGGGGAAAATGAGGTGAACTTAATTGTTTGGGCAATTTTATGGATAAAGCTGTTTAAGTCGCCAAAATAATACAGCGAAACGCAAATGAACTTCCGTGACAGCACCTACATCTAATCTCTTTTTTTTCAGTTCCTAATTCCGTTCGTACCATGCAAAGCAAATGGGGTGAGCGGAACCGAAAAAAGTGATTGGAATTAGGTGACTTCACGGTACATATATTGATATTTTCCTGTCTCAGGGACTATGCAATGTATTTCACATAGATCTTTGGGCCGCGGAATCCAAATCTGGGTTTGGATTGGGTCTAGCTTATCAGAGTTTTAAGATACTACTCAACTTGCATTGTACTGCATTTTGTTGATATTTTATTGTAAGCCCTTTAAAATCGAACTGATCCGTACCACGGGTAAATCAAATTAGAATGGAGCGTAACGAGATCAACGTTATCAATATTGGATCTTGCTATTTTCCAACATCACTAGATTCTATTTTAAGTTTGCATACAAAGTGCACACTTTTAAGGCACAAATCTGACGAATAAAGCATCGAACCAAACTGCATTTGTTTATACTGGCTTTGCTTACTTACAAAAAGAGGTAGATTATCCCAATCAGGCACTTTTGTTTACATATTTTCAAGATTACCCAGACAACCAGTAATCGTATAAGATGTTGCATAAGATGATGTAGTGGAGGCGCATGTAAAATGTACGCATATCGCCTCCACTTTAACATCTTATGCAACATCTTATACGATAACTGGTTGACTGGGTAGTACACTTGAAGACTTGAATTTTGGTTCAACCAAAGTAACGTTTAAGTTTTGTTCGGCTCTATAAGAGATTTTCATGACCAATTTTATAAGACTTATAATAAAACTGATGTATACATCAAAACCTCTTGATAACCTCTTCAAGAGCATCTTCCAGCTAAGTGGATCACTCTCGGAGAGGTTTTGCAATCCATATTAAGAGTAGCAATAAAACTGTTCTGTAAAAGCTTCTTCGATGGCACGTAAAGTTCAGGAGGATACATCATTCGTAAGTAGAAAGCGATCATTTCAAAGTAATATTTTAGTAGCTATTGTGTTGGTAAGCTTATGCGCACTCAATTCATTGCTCGTGGGCTTCGTGGCCGTGCGGTTAGAGGCGTCAGTCGTCTGGCCGTTTCGTAAGCCTCGGAGTGTGGGTTCGATTCCCACCCCAGTCGGTGAATACTTTTCGTCAAACAAAAAATTCTCCACTGGACCACTGGGTGTTTCGTGTGTTGTCCGTTGTCTCATGTATGTGATTGTTCAGTCTGTGCAACCTCTGGTTGAAGAAGGTGTAGTGTTTTTTTTTATTTGAGTAAAATTAACTATTTTCCATTCACGTCAGTTAATTCTTCAATATGACGACGACCATAATTAGAGAACATAAAACGAAAGCAAGTTTACTTTCATGATGACCGCAATAAACCTAGCAGTGTCGTAGTTTCTGGTTTTCCACCAACAGATGTCGTTACTAATCGAACGGATCGCCATCTGTTGAGAGTTTGAACAGTTTTATTGTGGTAATAATAAATGCCTGAAGATTTTCATATCTTGAGAGTTTTGTTTGCTCTCAAAATCTGACTTTATGGATCAAGTATACTATAAAACATTTAATCAATGGTTTTCATAAAAGTAGTCATACAACTGTGAGTTTTAATTGTTGCTGTTACAAAACCCTACTAAAAATCAAACAGAACCAATCAGCAATGGAATTGTTACTTGGGATGTGTATTTGTTGGTATTTTGGTTAAAGTGCGGGATAGGCCGAACGAGAGGACTATGCAAACGAAGCATCCCAATACCCTATGACTTGGAATGTATTTCCGATCTGTAGGGTCAGTAGGTCGGCTCCAGACGTACGTTCTCCTGCATTTGGGAAATTTGTGCCACCTGTCATGGTGCTGCAATCAGTGGCAAACTCAGAGCACCAACTAAAGGCAACTATCCGGTGAGTTTGTTCCTTGTTATTCTTTTTCTGTGGATTCTATTCCAATTATTTAATTAGTTCAGTCTTATACCATAGGTCATATTTTGTATTCTTTTGTTTGCGATGTCTTCTTTTAAAATATTTTTCCATTGACTTTGTATAGTTCGACACCATGAGCGTTGACTTTGATTTTTGTTTCATTTTGTCACTGTTCGATTGCATCTTGCAAATTATCTCTTCTACTTATTTTCTCAAATTTCACTTTTTCGTACAATCTGGCAGGCACAGTATGTCGTTTAGCTGACAGCTTACACACTGTTTTTTTTATCTGCTTGTTTATATACAGTGTATCAAACAATTGTCCGTACAGAATTTTTTTGGTTAAAATATTTTTTCATTCAAATGTTCATAACTTTTTTATACGTCAATCAAAAACGCTGAAATTTTGACCAATCATGAATCATATATTGAAGCTCTATTGGTAAAATTTTTAACGAGATCGAATAACTTTTCTGCAAGTTGTAGAACTTTTAGAAAAACTTATAACATTTTTGAACATATTTTTAACACATTATATCTCAGTATGTATCCGATGAAACTTTTTCATTTCTTTTTGTGTTATAGCTGATACCTAAGGCTTTCATATGCAGCTACTTTTAAGGTTTTAAATTCACTACAAAAAATATGAAAAATGTACTTATGTAGTTGGCACTATTTAAAAATTTACCATATTTTGCACATATAAATCTGCCAAACGTTTTCCACCAATAAAAGTGCATTAACTGAACGAAAAATACATAGGACCTACTCTTCATATGTAGTTTAGTAGGTCCTGTATAAAAATATTACACTAAGAAAGTTTAAAAACATTTAAAACACTTGGCATTTTTATTTATCAAAATATGATAAATTTCCCAATGACACTCTGAACATATATAGATTTTTCATATTTTTTGTAGTGAATACAAAACCTCAAACAAAGCTGTATACGAAAGCCTTAGGTATAAGCTGTATTACAAAAAAATTGAAAAAGTTTGATCGAGTATATATTGAGATATAATGTTTTAAAAATGTGCTCAAAAATCTTATAAATTTTACAAAAAGTTCTATTACTTTCAGAAAACTTATTCGATCTCGCTCAAAATTTTACCATTGGAGCTTTAATATATGGTGCATGATTGATCAAAATTTCAGCGTATTTGATTGATGTATGAAAAAGTTATGATCGTTTGAATGTAAAATTATTTTGACCAAAAAATTGCTGTACGGACAATTGTTTGATACACTGTATGTTTTATGTGTTTTATTTTTTATGAATGATGATTGAGTGATCATCTGACGTGGGTGGTCGATTGTTTGCTTTTGCATGTTTTGTCGCGTCTTTTGTAGTAAATATTAGGCGAGATTGTGTTGTTCTTTCATGTGCATGCATCGCTTCTGTAAGTGGTGAGTATCGCAGCATGATCGATTGTGTCCGCTATTGAAAATCAAAACAATGAATGCGCGGGTGTTTAGTGTTCAGTATTATGTTGAAAACGAAACCAATATACGCATGAATGTTTATATTTTAGTATTGTGTTGTTCCTTGCTGTGCCTGCGAGTGTCGAAAGATAGTGTTGCACGATCGTGTCTCTTTTAGCGGTAGGTCGAGGGGGGCTCCAGCGAATTGTTGATGATCGGTGAGCTTATTCCAAGTTTTTCTTTGAAAGACGCAGTAAATGTATCTATTAGTATAAAATCATCCTTCATATGTTTACTCAACTAGAACTACAAAGTTCGTCACTTCAAGTGGCGGCCAAATTTTTCATTAAAATTGTTTTATTTTTATTAAATTCTAGTGTATTTTTTCACAGTCCGCCACCTTCTCACTCGCTACATACACTACATTTATTTGTTCAACATCACATTTAAGACAAGACATAATCTACAATAGTACGCCACAATACTCGGTTTGTGGCTGCCGCTCTCCATCCTCGGTCGCGCCCAATGCTCGCCAAGTCACGCTCCACCTGGTCCGCCCATCGTGCTCTCTGCGCTCCACGCCTTCTTGTGCCAACCGGATCAGTAGCAAACACCAGCTTTGCAGGGTTGTTATCCGTCACTCTTGCAACATGCCCTGCCCACCGTATCCCTCTGGTTTTGGTCACCTTTTGGATGCTGGGTTCGCCGTAAAGTGCAGCGAGCTCGTGGTTCATCCTTCTCCGCCACACATCGTTCTCCTGCACACCGCCGAATATCGTCCTTAGCACGCGTCGCTCGAAAACTCCGAGTGCTTGCAGGTCCTCCTCGAGCATGGTCCATGTCTCGTGCCCGTAGAGAATAGGTTCCCAAACTATATGAGTGCGCGACCCCCTTTTGCCAGTAGACGTGCGCTCGGCGGCCCACCATAGAAATTCCCTCATATGTTGTATGTTACAGTAAATTATTCAACTGTCCCTTGCGACCCCCTGGATGAAGGCCGGCGACCCCCCTGGGGGGTCGCGACTCACAGTTTGGGAAACCATGCCGTAGAGGATTACCGGTCTTATTAGCGTTTTGTACCATGTACCATTTGGTGCGTGGGTGAATCTTTTTCGACCGCAGTTTCTTCTGGAGCCCGTAGTAGGCCCGACTTCCGCTGATGATGCGCCTCCGAATTTTACGGCTCACGTTGTTGTCAGCCGTCAGTAAGGATCCGAGGTAGACGAATTCCTCCACCACCTCGAAAGTATCCCCGTCTATCGTAACATTACTACCCAGACGGATCCGGTCGTGTTCGGTTCCGCCTACCAGCATGTACTTTGTTTTTGAGGCATTCGCCACCAGTCCGACCTTTGCTGCTTCGCGTTTCAGGTGGGTGTACAGCTCTGTCACCGTTCCAAATGTTCTAGCGATAATGTCCATGTCGTCCGCAAAGCACACAAATTTTGTGAAAATCGTTCCTCGGCTGTTGAGCCCGGCTCGTCGCATCACACCTTCCAAAGCGATGTTGAAGAGTAGGCATGAGAGTCCATCACCTTGTCGCAGTCCCCGGCGAGATTCGAATGAACTGGAGAGTTCACCCGAAACCTTTACGCAGTTTTGCACACCGGCCATCGTTGCTTTAATCAGTCTAGTTAGCTTCCCAGGGAAGTCGTATGACTCGTATGCCGATTTGAAATCGATGAACAGGTGATGCGTTGGGACCTGGTATTCACGGCATTTCTGGAGAATTTGCCGAATGGTGAAGATCTGGTTCGTTGTCGACCGGCAGTCGATGAAGCCAGCTTGATAACTTTCCACGAACTCATTCGTTTTAGGTGACAGACAATGGAAGATGATCTGGGATAGCACTTTGTAGGCAGCATTCAAAATAGTGATCGCTCTGAAGTTCTGATGGGGCAGATTACGCCTTCCTTCGCCTTCCAGCTCCTTCGGTAGCTGTTCTGTTTCCCAGATCCTGACTATCAGCCGGTGCAGACAGGTGGCCAACTTTTCTGGGCCCGTCTTGATGAGTTCAGCTGCGATACCATCCTTACCAGTTTTGAGCTGATGAATGGCATCCTTAACGTTGAACCATTCGTCATTGAGCACATCGTCATCATCAAACATTTGAAAGCAGGTTTTTCGTTCAAATCAAACATTATTGCAACAAAAATGGATTCACTGTGATCCACATGAGGAATAGAATACAGTGAATACATTTCCGTGGTCGTTGTTTTGATTTACAGTGAAAAAACTGCTTTTTATTTACGAAAAATGATGACGGATGCTTGAGCCTTAACTCCCCTCAGCGTGGGAGTTGGTTCATTTCCGTCCTCCGCTGCGCTGGTGTCGTCGTTTCCTTCGTTGCGGTGGTCTCCCACGTTCTCCACGCCATTCAGGTGCTGATCGAAGTGCTGCTTCCACCTTTCGATCACCTCACGTCCGATTATCAAGAGGCCTCCGTCCTTATCCCTGCGCATTTCGGCTCGCGCCACGAAGCCGTTGCGGGATGCGTTGAGCTTCTGGTAGAACTTCCGTGTTTCTTAGGAACGGCACAGCAGTTCCATTTCTTCGTACTCCGCTTCTTCCAGATGGCGCTTTTTCTCCCGAAAAAGGCGGGTATGCTGTTTTCGCTTCTGTTTGTAACTTTCCACGTTCTGTCGGGTCCCTTGCTGCAGCATTACCACCCTCGTTGCGTTCTTCTCCTCCAAAACCGTTCTGCACTCTTCGTCGAACCATTCGTTCCGTCGATTCCGTTCCACGGTGCTCTTGGCTGCGTCGTTGATGGCTGCTTTCACTGTACTCCAGCAGTCCTCTAGAGGGGCCTCATCGAGCTTGCCCTCGTCTGGCAACGCGGCCTCGAGATTCTGCGCGTATGCTGAGGCGACATCAGGTTGTTTCAGTCGCTCTAGGTTGTATCGTGGCGATCGCCGGTACCGTACATTGTTGATGACGGAGAGTTTTGGGCAAAGTTTGACCATCACCAGATAGTGGTTGGAGTCGATGTTGGCGCCACGATAGGTCCTGATGTCGATAATGTCGGAGAAGTGCCGTCCATCAATCAGATCGTGGTCGATTTGAGATTCCGTCTGCTGTGGTGATCTCCAGGTGTAACGATAAGGGAGGCTGTGTTGGAAAAGGGTGCTTCGTATGGCCATATTTTTGAAGGCGGCGAAATCAATGAGTCGTAGGCCGTTTTCGTTCGTCTGCAAGTGGGCGCTGAACTTACCAATCGTCGGTCTGAATTCCTCTTTCTGGCCTACCTGAGCGTTTAAATCTCCTATGATGATCTTGACGTCGTAGCTTGGGCAGCGGTCGTACTCGCGTTCGAGCTGCGCGTAAAATGCGTCCTTGTCATCATCAGTGCTTCCGGAGTGTGGGCTGTGCACGTTCATTATACTGAAGTTGAAGAATCGGCCCTTGATCCTCAACCTGCACATTCTTTCGTCAATCGGCCACCAACCGATCACGCGCCTCCGCATATCACCCATCACGATGAAAGCTGTTCCCAGCTCGCGTGTGTTGCCGCAGCTCTGGTAGATGGTATGATTACCTCTAAACGTTCGCACCATGGATCCTGTCCAACACACCTCCTGCAGCGCTACGATGCCGAACCGCGGTCCTTCAGTAGATCGGCGAGCATGCGGGTGCTCCCAATGAAGTTGAGAGATCGGCGGTTCCACGTACAGAGTTTCCAATCGCAAGTCCTTTTTGTTCGCTGGAGTCGTTGCCGTTGGTCCCGGTTCGTATTATTATGTTGCTGATTTTCCGTTACAATGATTTTTTTACGGCTGGCTCGTAAGGCCTGCCACCAACTCCCTACTTTCCGGAGGACCATAGTGTACATCTTGTACCGACTTTTCGAACCCTCTAAGCAGAATACCCTCTATGAATGAGTGTAATCAGTTTCGTACCTTTTAATTCCGCCCTATGTTGCTTATCCTTTGACAGATACGCGTATTTCGACTGGAGTGGATAACTGACACTGAGGAAGATTACAAGTGGTAGTCGAAATACGCGTATCTGTCAAAGGATAAGCAACATAGGGCGGAATTAAAAGGTACGAAACTGATTACACTCATTCATACATAGTGTACAGTTGAGCTTAGAGTAGCTTAGAGGCACTCGGACGTAGATCAGCCACCCCTAACATGGGGATCAGACGCTGTTGTGCCGCTCCTCCTGGAGAACAGACGCTCAGGTTTACCGAAGCAAACCCCCCTTCCCTGTCAGCCTACGACCAAAGTTCCCACCGGGGTTGGTTACCCGATCTTGCCTAAGGTTGCTCATAGTTTCCGGCCGGTACCGCGAGGAGGTAGGGATAGGAGTTGCTAGGCATAGGCTAGTGGATCACAATGGGATACTCCCAGCCTTTACCGTGCCATGTAGCACGGCATGTTTAGGTTGAAAACCAGAAGTGACCTCAATGAGGCCCCGCGGAACCTGTCACGGGAATCCGGATGGGCCAACTTATTCAAATCTGGTTATCGCAGTTGTGTTTCATTGTTCGCAACAAAAATTTCGCTGAAAATTGATGGTTCAAACACAATAACAAACGAAATAATCACTTTTAGCCATTTTGGCAACTCGCTGACCCCAACACAATCTGGAATATCCCCGGAACGGCTCCGGATATTGCATGGCCACTTGAGTATAATAAACTACCACCAATTTATGATCGATTGAGGGCGACTTAAAAAAAATCGACTGAAAATTGACGAAATGCCAGCATTTTGAAAATGAGTTGTCGAGGGTCGGCTACGTGAAGGTTAATAGAGGCCATATCTATGAGAAATAATTGTTAGAAACCAAACCATAAAAAAATATTGCCTTATCATTCATGCAACTTCTTTGTGAAGAACTAGCATAGGCGTTAAAATTAACAAAAAGAAATGAAAAAAAAAAGAAAAAAAATATCATTGCTGTCATTAGCATCAAGCTTGTTGGACGCCGCCTTGGACCTAAGACTTAGATTTTCACCATAGCTTCCAAAGCACAGAGAGTGTTACATTGGATTTTTTTGTTTTAATGTAAATATAGAGCTATAGTAGGATGTACCCATGCAATTTTGATGAAACCTATTCCTTTTATTTTTTGCTTAGATTTATATAGATCCATATTATTAAAAAAAAAGAAATAACATGTTTTGCACATTTTTTCAATTTCAATAGAATTAACATCAAAGATTACTTCACGGCTGAATACTACTGAATACTACTGAAAGTGCATGTACAGGGGATGGCCAAAATGTTTGGGATAGGCAACTTTTTTTTCTCCCACAAAAAAGTTCAACATGCTATAACTTTTCATAGAGTGCATCAAAAAATCTCAAATTTTGACTGTTTGTCAACCTATTATATGTGCATCATTGGTACAAATTTGGGCTCGATTGATTAATATTTCGCAAAGTTAGAACCATTCGGGTAAAACACCTTTTTTTAGACAACTCATTTTTGAGCTGTCATATCTCGGAAACCAGTGAACCGAATTGAATGAAATTTTGAACGTGCACTAACAATATGTAAATGCTTCACAAACTATTAAAACATAGGTTCTTTTTAAACGTTGAAAAAAGTTATCATAGATTGACACTTTTTGGACTTTTCTCGAAAAAATGTAATTTTTTTACATCAATGTCAATACATTTTAGTATTGATATACAAAGATTTTCCACTTCTGTTCTCAAATTATCTCTAATCAGATATATTAGAGCCTATTTAGATTGAAGGAAGAACACATTTAATAATTTTTGTGTGGTATTGTAAATTTGACTTATTTTCCTCTATATGGGTAAAAATTTCAACCCGATATAACTTAATTCGCTGTGATAAAATATTACATTTTAGAACGTGGTATTAAGCATCAATATATTGTTGATAAACGTTAAAAAATTCATTCAATTCGGTTCACTGGTTTCCGAGATATGACAGTTTAAAAAATGGTTGTCTAAAAAATAGTGTTTTACGCGAACGGTTCTAACTTCACGAAAAATTATTCAATCGAGCCCTAATTTGTACCAATGATGCACACATAATAGGTTGACAAACAGTCAAAATTTGAGATTTTTTGATGCACTCTATGAAAAGTTACAGCATGTTGAATTTTTTTGTGGAAGAAAAAAACTAGGGGTGGGTAATGTCTGAGACATAACCGCAATGTTGACGTAGGACAAAGGCGGGAATGAGGTTCCGACTTTTATATATTTAAATGTGCCCTTTCATTTCGCGCCCTTAATGCTAGAGCTAGGTAACTCGTTTTGGAAAGTGCAGATAAAAATGGCTGGTAAAACTCATCCTGGTATAAAACAAACTCTTTGTTGGTCTAAAATGTTGAATTAATATGTGTTTTCGGATTTTCAATTGACAAACTTGTGTTTATTGTGGTATACGTTCAGATATAAACAAATTTCTTGCGATTTCGCAAAACCAGTTACCTAGTTCTAGCATTAAGGGGACGATTTGAAGTCTTAAATCAGCTGATTTTTCGGTTCATTGTTGTCCGACCTTCGTAAATAAATGCATAACGGACCTATCACATAAAAGGCCTATACAATGTATGCTGGCAAAATTCAAATCGGCGGAGTGATGTGTTGATTAAAGTTGTTATGTGATCCATTTCACTGAACGCATTCATAAGATGTTAATTAGTTTAACCTTCCGTGACTCGCGCGGCCATCACTTGAGGGTTGAGCATTATTTCATTTTGAAGATAAATGTTCAACCGTTGTTTGAAAGAATTTTCGTCGAAAGGATAAAATGATTATAATATAGAAAGGCGTTAAGCCATAGCTTCCCAAACATCATATTGCGATCGCAACAATCATTAAAATAACTAAAATTGCCGCTATGAAATGAACAGATAGCGCCACCGTAGCCATGTCTATTTGACACAACTCAATTGCTGTTAACGAAATTTTAGATAATTTTGATTGCAATTTCGTGAAATATTCTAGATTTAATTTAATTTAATTTAATAATTTTCACTGATCCTGAAAGAAACTTTTAAATAACAGAAGATTTCGGCAAGATAATTGAAAATTATCCACACTGAATGCTGGAAGCCATTGAAAACGGTCACCGCTTACTGCCGTGAATGAGATTCCTGGTTCTATCAGCTAAATAGCCGAGAGTCGTCGCAGGATAGGTGCGCAGCTGTGGAGGTGACATCCACTCCATTTGTTTGCCTGAACCAATGAAAATGATGGAAGAAAACAGTGGTCACTGCTTTTATTCCCCAAGATTAGCAGATTAGGCTCCTCCCGTTTGGCTGGCTTTCCAGGTTATTTCATTTGCATGACCCTCCCCGAATGCTCCAGATGCATCCATCAACTAATCAACCGAGAAATGATAAAATTGCCATTGAACGGATAGAGTAACCAAAATATTGGATAATTTCGATCAGTTTAATTCCAAAAATGTTTAAACCTAATTTTAGTCCGGATAGAATAATGCGTTGTTAAATTCTGGGTGGAACCATTAGGCCATTAGTGACCGGCTACATCATTATTGCTGGGCCACCAAGTATTCAATCTTTCACTTTTTAGTCGCACCACTCTTTTCTCGTTCAATGGAATTAAATTAGCTGATTCACAAACTCTTAAGTAATAAATTACAGTGGTCCTGAACAAGCCCGTTTGATTAATTGACGATTTTAGAAACGAAATGGCATGAATTCACCATGTCACGCAATGCGTGTTGGTTTTCTCCGTGATGAATGATAAACGCCACCGAAAACTGGACCGCCGCTTGCTGCCGTGGATTAGAATAATGACCAGTTTCACTATTGCTGGCAACGATGCTCTGTCTTTTGCTTTTTGGTTGCACTACATCTCGATCGATGTTGGAAATTATCCAATTAACTCTTGAGGAATCATTTTCGATGGTCCTGAAAAGGACCGGTTTGAATAATGGACGATTTTGATGCATTCACCATGCCATGCAATGCGTGTTTTCTCTGCGGCGTGCGGAGAATGCTGGACGCCGTCGAAAATTTGCCCACTGCTCCGCTGCCACGGATGCGATTCCAGGCGCCTTCATCAGCACGATAGCCGAGAGTAGTCGCTGGATTGTTGTGCTGCTGCCTTGCTGGAGGTGACATCCACCTCCAACCTCCTTGACTGATCTAACGAAAATGACGAAAGAAAACAGAGAACACTGCTTTTATACCCCTAGATTAGCAGATGAAGCTCCTCCCATTTGGCTGGCTTTGCAGTTTATTCCGTTTGCATGACCCGCCCCGCATGCTCCAGACGCTTCAAACGATTAATCAACCAAGAAATGAGAAAATTTTCATCCACCTCCACCCTCCTTGATTGATCCAACGAAAATGACGTAAGAAAACAGAGGGCACAGCTTTTATACCTGTAGATTAGCAGATGAAGCTCCTCCCATTTGGCTGGCTTCCAGTTTATTTCGTTTGCATGCCCCGCCTACATGCACCCAGACGCTTCAAACGATTAATCAACCCAGAAACGAGTAAATTTTCATCGAAAAGAGCACCAAGCATTCATTCTTTCACTTTTTGGTTGCATCACGGTTTTCCTGACCGATGGAATGAAACCTGTTTAAGGAATCTGGACGATTTAAGAAAGAAAACTACATTAATTCACCATTTCGCACAATGTGTGTTGGATTTCTCCGCTCTGAATGCCGGATACCGTCGAAAATTGCCCCATCGCTTGCTACCGTGGATAAGATTTAGTAACCGGCTTCACTGTTGCTTAGGCACGAGTATTCAATCTGTACTATTTGGTTCCACTACATCTTTACTATTTGGTTTCTCGATCGATTGATGAAAATTATCCGCTCATGAGTTATCATTTTCGGTGGTCCTGATAAGGATCGTTTGGTTATGAATTCACCATGCCAAGCAATGCGTGTTGGTTTTCTCCGCGCTTAATGCTGGGCCACCGAAAACTGACCTGCTGCTTACTGCCGTGGATAAAATTAGTAGTTGACTTCACTCTTGCTGACAAACGGAGCTGTCTTCCACTTTTCGGTTACAACACTGTTCTCGATCGATGGAGGTATAATTATTCTTAACTCTTTTGGAAAGACTTTCTGTGGTCCTGAAAAGGACCGTTGGAATAATGGACAATTTTGATGAATTCACCATGCCACGCAATGCGTGTTGGTTTTCTTCGCGCTCAATGCTAGGTGCCTCCGAAAACTAGTCTGCCGCTTGCTGCTGTGCTCAGTGGATGAGATTCCTGGTACTAACAGCCGAGATTTGACGCAGTTGATGTGCAGCTGCCAGCTGTGGAAGTGACATCCACCTCCATCCTCCTTGATTGATCCAACGAAACTGACGAAAGAAAACAGAGGGCAAAGCTTTTATACCCCTAGATTAGCAGATGAAGCTCCTCCCATTTGGCTGGCTCTCCAGTTTATTTCGTTTGCATGCCCCGCCTGCACGCACTCAGACGCACCAAACGATTAATCAACCCAGAAATGAGTAAATTTTCTTTGAACGGATGAAGTTACCAAAATATTAATTCGAAAAATGTTAGAATTAAACAATGTTTCACTCAAAATGGTCTTAATAGGAAAATGCGTTGCTAAATTCCAGGTGGAATCATTAGTGACCGGCTTCGTAACTGTTGCTAAGCCATGAAGCATTCAATCTTTCACTTGCACCACACTTTTCTCGATCGATGAAGGGAAAATTATCCGAATCATAACTCTTATGGAAATAGTTTCGAAAATCCTGAAAAGGACCGGGACGTATGATGGGCAAATAATTTGCATTATTTCACTCCGCCACGCAATGCTTGTGGGATTTATCTGCGCTGAATGCTAGACGCCGTCGCGAATAGGCCCGCCGCTTGCTGCCGTAGCTGAGATTTATGACCGGCTTCACCGTAGCTGAACAACCACCAAGCATCAATTTATCACTATTTGCTTTCACTTTCACTGGAGGAAATTTATCTAATTAACTCTCTAGGAATCATTTTCGATGGTCCTGAAAAGAACCGTTTGAATAATGGACGATTTTAGGAAGGAAATGAAATGAATTCACCATGCCACGCACGGTATTCTCCGCGCTGAATGCTGGATGCCGTCGAAAACTGGCCCGCCGCTTGTTGCCCTGGATGCGATTCCTGGTGCTATCGATAGTCGAGCGTCGTCGCTGGGTTGATGTGCCGCTGCTCAGCTGGAGGAGACATTCACCTTTGTTGGTTGTTCCAACGAAATCAACGAACTGCTAACTGCTCTCTCCTCGACGGTGGTCGAAATGGAACTGACAATCAGCTCTCGCATGATCGCATTCCTTCCTGCGTCGTAGCTCCACCGCACGATGTGCACCAATCAGAGAGCGTTGGTAGACTGAACGAGAAAATTTGTCCGCTACCCATATTTATAGATTTCAGCGATTTCAATGTCTGACTTTAAAACAACTTTTCAACTATTTATCAATGATTTTTAGGTTCACCGAATATTACAAATTGAACGCGGGAGTTTCATCTCTCGGATAACGGGATTTGTTTATCATTTCGTTCAGTGGGAAAGATACAGTGAGCGTTTAAAATCTTTCACTCAAACGTAACGCTCTTGGGTTCATAAATTTTGAAATGACACCGGGTATAGAAAACAGAGACGTAGTCCTACGTCAAAAGTTGCCTATCCCAAACATTTTGGCCATCCCCTGTAGCTCTTTTCCACAATGGGGTTAAAACAACACAAGAACCTGAAGATTCATGTTTCTGAAGCCAGTTTCACTCAATTAATGTTTTCCAAGTACTTGGAAAAGCAGTTGCGCAAAAACTGGACAGTTATTAAACGATACGAAGTTCCATAATCGGAACCACCGTTATCAGTGCATACGAATAAATCAACTTGCTGAATTTTTCCCAAGTTATGGCTGAGTCGGCAATGACCAGTTAACACTTTGACCAGCATGCTCCATCTGAAGCTTTAACAAACACTACGATACCGGAATAGCTGGCTCAGGACCAGGTATGGGAACAGTCACTTGCTATTTTCTCAGCTCAGACGCATGCTTTCAAAAGCGGTGTATGAAGAACTTTCACCTTGTAGTTGCATGTAAAAATTTGCCGAATACAGCGAGGGTCGCACACGCATACCAAAGTCGTCACAGAGCTATGTTAGCGACTTTCCAGAATGTGAGTGTAATTTACATTCAATTCGTGAAGAGTTGAATTAATAGCTCTCTCACCACTTTTAGATAAAACTACAAGGATTAAGTCCTCCATACACCGTTTTTGATAGCATGCTTCACAGCTGAGAAATTTTTTCTTTGCAAGTGAGTGTTCTCGTCCCTGTTCAGCACCAATGACGTCATATGATGCTCCAGTGCGGGCTAACTTATCAGCCAATTAGTTTCCTGCAAAGGCAGATAACAAAACGAAATCACTTTGTTAATAAACTGTGTTATCGGTATTATCATTTTGTTATTTATGTTATCATCTTTTCTGATTTATGATAACCAGTGATTTTAGTCTATCGCGATAACAAAAAAAATATTAGTTTCCAAGCGCATATTTCAAGGCTTTCCCAAAACTGACAGTCTGATGAACCTCGAATCTAAAAATAGATTCCACTTTTCACCTTCAATGCGACTGCTGCGTCCCACTGGTATAGCGGCTAACGGCTGCGACCAGCAATCGCTCGATCAGGGTTCGAGACCCGCATGGCCCAGTATTTGAAAACATGGGTTGCAAATTATAGGAAACTAGATAGGAAACTTTTTTCAATTGCTGATGATGTCGGCACAGTAGATACTAAAAAGTATTTCGGACGATAAAATACCTCAGAATGATAACAAATCCTGTTATCAGTCAGGTGTCATTTGATATGTTGATAACTAAATGAAATGTTGAGCAAAATATTGCATAACACAATTAGTTATCAATTTGAACTTAATGATAACTTATCATTTTGGTATTCGAGGAGTAAATTTGAGTTATTATTTTTGCTATGTTGACTCTTAATTCAACCAAAATGATAACAATCTCAATTATCATACGAATGATAACCAGGTAACAGAACATGTTATCATTTTGTTATTCACCTTTGCCCGATTATCCATGCAAGGTGAACAGCGTTTGCTGATTTCTGCCTCGATTCTAGTTTGACAAGTTTGAGTTTAATAACAACCTTGTGTTAAATAGCAACCCGGCCATCTGAACAGAAGTGCAATATGATGCCCATTACGTGCTGCTGAAGTGCTGATTGCACTCTGCTACACCTAAGAGCAAAAATTTCGGCCTGAAAAACGGTGCAGTGTCTACCGAGTGAGTAGGAATGATGTAGCATTAGCTCACGAGAGTAGATACCGGTAGGTACCTGTTTGGCCTTCAAGAGGAGCGCCATCAGTGTAACATACGATGGCGTCTGAAATACTGCTGCCTAGATAACCAGATGGCCACTCTTCATGGGAGGGGAAAGACACGTTGTAAAAGCACGCTCGATATCTAAGAAAACACCCAGCAGCAATGCTTTTGAGTGAATGCTCTCTCGATATCGTAAACCAGTTTTTATAAAAGAGTCACAGTGGGATTACCAGATTGGTAGGCATGTTGGCTCACATGAAGGGACATATTAGCCAATTGAACATCATGGATGATCGACAATATGTTCTAAGCATTTGAGAAGAAAAGAGATCAAACTGATACGCCTGAAACTCTTCGCTTCTTCATACTACAAATGACCCATTTTTAGAATAAACTTTACAGTAATATTCCGCCAATATTTGGGAATATACCGTGTAACAAAACTACAAACAAGCGGGTTTTTTTTTTTCAAAACATGTTATAGATACCGTGGTTTGGGATGACATTGGGCCTAAAGGGTACCATTGGTCCATCGATCATACGAATTCAATATAAATCAAAGAATCCGATGGTGGATGCAAAGTATCTTAGAATTATGTATTCTAGTATATTAGCACACAATATGCATTCCCGTCGTATTCTTTATCTGAGGAATAGTGGCCGATTGTCACCCCATTTTGGCTAAATGACACCCTGCATGACGGTATATCAGGATAAATCCCATCTGATCTAGGAGATTTGACAGGAGCATACCCAAGTAACAATCAGCATGCCTTGAAGGTTTATTCATGTTTTATCCTGGTTTTATACGAGCATGTCAAAAAGCTAGTTGTTCTAAATTAGCTTTATGTGGTAGTTTTTTACTTTGAACCTTTTGCGTTCCATAAAACTATCATATAACTTCTGCTATAAACATCTTCAGTTAAAGACTTGCAAGTAGACATTAATTGGTTTTATCACTTATTATATACCATTTCAATAAAACTTGCATTTGCGGTTGTTGTCGGAGAGATTTTTTTTGTAAACAAATACACAAAACTGTGAGGCAACGAATAAAACCAACAAAAGATTTCGTGGCCGTAACATAAGCCAAAAAAAATGCTGTGATAAAACTGCTAGTTCTATCATGAGCTCAGTTATGACTACCTCAGGAGGGTCAGCCCTATTGGAGGAATCATCAGGAACACAGAGTTTTATCCAAAAAATATGTTGCCTAGCCGGGATAATTTATGTAAATACAGAAAAATTATTACTCAATTTTATGATTTCACGTACAGCTTAAGATCAAATTTAACCATATAACACGTTTCCGTCATTTTATTTTGTTAGAAAAATTACATAATGTCTTTTAAACTCCGCTGTGTTGAAAAAAACCTTTTGTGTACCCAATTCCACCGAGTAAATAAAATGCATTTAACTTCCAAATTATGCATAATTTGTGTGGCGCACTTAGTTTTTGTTATTATCACAGTCACATTCACCACAAATTTTCCGTGGCATGTCTGCTGACACGTATTAAATAGGAAAACAGATCTGAATTCCATATCTGCATCTTTTTAATTGATGGCTGGATAAAGAACGAAGCATAATTTATTCTGACGATCGAACATTGAGAGTGAAAAATAATCAAAACAAGTCAGAAGATGGTTTTATTTAGAAGAATGATAAAACTATGATACAACCCGAAATCCTCAGCCGGTTTGCATACGAAGTCTGTAGACCCTAATAAGACTGGGCCAACTAGCCAGAACGTGGACTTATTGAGGCATACAAGAACTCGAGAGCATTTTCAAGTCGGCATCAATGGTTTTATGTTTAGGATTTTTGAATCGCTAAAAAACTTTGATAAAATTGAAATTGTTACTTGGGTAGCTACTAAGTGCCTACTCATTCGATTCTATAGTTACGATACTTCGAGCCGAATCTAGAGAACCATAATTACAAGATATATCCGCACATCCGGAGAAGTGTGTACTGAATATAACTTCCAGAACTTCCTCATAAGAATGAAAATGAAATCACCATTTGGAATAGGAAGTTCGTTAACACAGAAATCCTTTTTCAACCGGATCGTTCAGCAGACCGAAGAACTTTCTGGTTGGCCTGGCGAACAGTCTTGAATGCCTGTGATCCAGCTGAATGTTCTAACTCTTTATACATTGTTTCCTGAGCTTAGCCAAACCGAAATTCCACCAGGGGGTGCTCTTGTGGTCTTTATAAACCGCAGATGACAAGCTTCTTCGATTGCATCAACGACATCATCACAGTTACTTGGAGTTCTAGTGGTAGGTAAATAAATACCCATGAAATTTGGCCGTAATCAAATCAACAAAGTACTTCAAGATTGTTGACCAGAGATTCTAAATATGAAAGGTTA
Organism: Aedes albopictus; assembly: GCF_035046485.1. NCBI lineage: Eukaryota > Metazoa > Arthropoda > Insecta > Diptera > Culicidae > Aedes > Aedes albopictus. The sequence goes on from NC_085138.1 coordinate 345,498,050, forward strand.
CCCAAGTGATATTCATATGTTCAAAATAGATCTATCGATGGTCAGATAGAAATTCCTCTTCCGACACATATCAGTTGAATGCGTAACTAATTCTGTTAGAGGAAAGCGTTACATATATCCAACACTTTTTCTCTAGCAGAAATCATGAAAATTCCCAATAGATACTTCAATTAAATAGCAGTTGCAACTCTGGTAGTCAGCAATGATTGTGTAGTTGACAAGCGCACATGTGCGAGGCATAACAAGCGAGTTTATTATTTCATTTTAACAGAAAATATTAGAAACTGGGTTCACAAGGTTACCTAAATAGAAACTTCCCTTACGAATGTGTGATTCCTGAATTAAAGGTACTTGGACTACTTTGCCATTACTCTACAAAAATTGATCGTTTTTCTTCTTTTATGCTGAAGATTGACCTGAGATATTTCAACCATACCCAAATTAGGCAAGACGAACCGCTTTACAATCACTGCAATAAAAAGAACAGCAGCAACAAAAACCACATCAGTATGGATTGGAAAATGCCAAAGGCGAGGATGCACAGAAAACGCTTGTGTACATACATATATCTCAATGACTAAAGCTTCTATAGGTATCTGATTGTCTCGCAGAAACACAACAAACACGGCACAGTTATCATGACTGATCGAGAATTGACCATCGGCAAAGGAAACTTTCAGTAAATAACTGTGGAAGTGCTCAACCTGAGAAAGGCTTTGTTCTATTGGACACGTAAGGTCTAGAAAAGGAGAGATGTAGTAAAACTTAGTTTCACGCAAAGTCAACTTTAGAGTCCAAACATTATTTACTTGCAAGCATTTTGCTCAAATGATTTTTGTAATCATAGGTTTCACATTAAGAATAGCTAGTGAATTTTTGCTAAGCTATCTTCCTTCATTCTACAATACTCAGTAAGGTTATCTGCATGCTTTATGTTTTTGAATTTAGAATGATATACTTTACATGTCAACTTCTGTATCATGCATTATGGTAATATGTTAGATTAAATATTAAATACAAATCTATTAAGTTATTATGAGCAAAAAAGTACCATTACCTGCTAACAATGATGTGTTAAGGGGGCACGATGTGGGCACGCACTAGGTGCGGCCAGGTATTGACTCGGGCCCCAGGAACTGGTTTGGACGGTGGGCCGTCCTGCCGAAAACGAAACAAAAAGTCACAAAACACCATTTATTTCAGATTTCAATCCTGCCGTCCATTTCCACACAGAAAAATTACCTGTGACGCAAACAAAGTTCACAGACGCAGCGAATTCGGTCGCGGCGGCAACACTGTCGCAGCTGAAGCTCAACACAATCCGTTCTAAAGCAAAATTTTTCATGACCGCCCGTGTTTGATATCCAAGCCGGAATCGGAATCGAACATCGAACGTCGGGGGCGGCGACGACGGCACGGTGCACTCGCGAACTCGTGCAGGACGGGGAATTTCACACTCGGCTGTCCCTAACTTGCTCTCGCTCTCTCAATCTCTCACGTTTTGACTGACTTAACTTTTCTCCAGCTTCAGCTGCGTACACGTGTGTGTAAATATTCACTCACTCACTAGCTTCTGCTCTTCTTCCGCAGCTTTTCGGTAAATGTTGCTACTAAACTATGTACAAATGCACTCCGGAAAATCAAAAATCAATCAGTTTTCAAACGGTCTGATTTTTTACGAACCATGTTCAAACTGAATTCATCACAAACTAATGGGGGAAAAACGGAATAAACCAATTAGTCAAAAATCAAATTCAACTAATGATGAAAAATTGTTAAAAACGCTGCACTTAAGAAAAAATTACAAAACACTCGCAACTACGATTACGATATTAACAATTCTACAGCGGTAATGACTTGTTACGAGATTCTGCCCCGCGACGGATTCCACTCATCTTGTGGTGGTCAACGTCAACGATGGTCTGAAATTGAAGGGGAAAGAGAACGGAGAAGAAACTGATCAGAAGAAGCATATGATAAGTTGATTCTATATTTAGTGGAAAATACGCATGAGTGAAATGTAAATTCGTTATCACGTGTTAACACTATTTGAGCAGCTGTAATTTGCTACATTTATAGTCAACTTTTAAAAATTTCAATGTTATTGCTTTATACCCTTCAAACAAAAAGTGGCTGTGATTCTCGTACAGAACGTTTCAATCTAGCAATTTTAAATTTTAAAATTATATCTATTACTTTTCATAGAACAAATGCAATTCAGATTAATGCAGAAGAAAGTGAAAAATATTTTAAGAAACGCTTTTGTGAATGTTTGCATTGTGCGGCATCGCCTCTACAGAACAAAAATCAGAAACTCTCACACAGTGAAATCTGGCATAATCCGAAATGGAATAGCTTTCAAAAGGGAACAGCAACCTCACATATACAAGAACCACAAATTAGAATTCATTCAAGTTAAATCTTTTTGAGAACCTTCTTAACATAACATTGGATTGTGTTCAGAGCAGTTGGAAAATTTGATTAGGCATAATTCGTCAGATCTACATGCGTAAATTGTTACCTCTCGCTGTATTATAATTAAAATTTTTAATTATATAGGCTCAAAAAGTCCTTCAAGTATAGCTCATTGAATCTACGAACGAAACTAGTGGTCTCAAAGATATTTATAACAAAGATTTGTTTTCACACAGCCTCAAGTAGCTGTGATCCACCAAGTGATGAGTTCAATAACTCGCTGAGGGTCACCAAGAATTCCCATGAGTGAAGGCCATAAAATCTATAAGCGTAATCTGTTTTAAAAGCCTTGAAGCTCTTCTTGGCATCCAGTCTATAGAAATATTCTGGAACGCCTCTTAAACGCTTTGGAACCATCTGAGGCACCCAAAACCCCTTACCCGCCTCCGAAACATCTCTGAACCACCCTGAAGCACCGGGGCACGTCTTGCGACGCCTCCGCACACCTCCTCTTCAGAAAACCCTAGCGAAGCTCAAATAAAAGCCAATGATGCCTCCAAACATTCAGAAAACCCTCTGCAACACCCTGAATCTTCCTGAAATTCCTTGAAACGCCTTTGTCAGAAACCTCTAGGAGAACCCCTCTTAAGATTTTGGAAGATATCCAGGTTCTGGAGATATCCGTCTAAGCATTCTAGGAGAATCTCGAGGAAAAACTTCTCTCAGGATTCTAAGGCAATCCGTCTCAGGATTCAGGGAGAATCGATTCCGGGAATCTGAAGAAATCCTCAGGATACTGGAAGCATTCCTCTAAACATTCTGAGCGAATCCATCTTAGAAAACTGGAGCAATCTCTCCCAGGATTCTTGGGAAATCCCTAATAGAATTCCGGGAGAATACCTATTGGAAGAGTCTTTCTCTCTTTTCTGGGATAAGCTCGCAGGATGTTGGTGTGATAATTTTCATCATTTTGAAGGAATCTCTCACAGAATTTGAGCGGTATCCTCAGAGTTATGGAAAAGTCCCTTTAACAATTTTGGAGGAATATTTCTCAGCAGTATTATATGGGAATACCTATCAGAATTCTAGGGAATCTTTGGATTCTAAGGGAATTCATTTCACGATTTTGGGGTATTTCCTACCAAGGGTGAAATTGCTCTCAGGATTCTATGAAATTTCTGGATGATCTGGGTTGATTCCTCTAAGGATTATGAAAGACCTTCACTTAGAATCCCACTCAGAATTCTGAGAAATCTTTCTCAGCATTGTCAGGAACTCTTCGTAGACTTCTTGGAGAATCATTCTCAGCATTCTCAGAATTGTGGCGAAATTCCTACCAGAATTCTGGGAGAATTTTTCTTAGGATTCTGGGAGAATCCCACGTAAGATTCTAGTGATATCCTTCCCAGGATTCTGCGTTAGATCCTTTAAAGATTCTGGAGGAATATCACTAAGTATTCTGTGGGTACTCTTCCCAAGATTCTCTGAAAATTCGGCTTTTTGAGGTATTCTCCGTCAGGTATCTGGGGAAATTTCTCTCAAGATTCTGGGGAAACCCTTGGGATTCTGGGGCTATATTTTTCCAGATTCTTGGGTACTTAATAATTAATGATGAATCTCTCTCGAGATTCTGAGCAGAATTCTCTAGAGAAATTTGGATTTTGGAAAATCCCTCACATAGATTTGTGAGTCCTCTTAGGATTCTAAGAAATCCATCTCAGTATTCTACGAGAATTCCAGTAGAATTCCGTTTTCTTTATTCTGAAGCAGCTGCTCACAGAAATCCATTCGGGATTTTGGGAGAGTCCCTCTTAGTCATCATGAAAAATCTGGTACAATCCCTTTCAGGAGCTTAGGAAAGTCCTTTCAAAGATTCTGTGGGAATGTCTTTCAGGAATCTGCGGTAATTTTTCTAGGAATTTCCTCAGATTTTTCTCAGAATTCCAGAGAATCCTTCTCAGGGTGCTGAGGAAGTCCATTCTAGAAGTTTGCGTAATCCCTTTCAGGCAGAATCCATATCAGATTTCCGGAAAAATCCTTCTTAGGATTCTAGATACATTTCTCTTAAGAATCTGGAAGAACCCCTCTTATGATCCCTCTCAGGATTCTGTGGAAATCACTCGTAGTATTCTGGAGAATACCTATCGGGATTCTGGCAGAATTATTCTCAGCATTCTAAAGGATTCCACCCAAGATTTTAGGGTAGTTCTGGAAGAATACTTAAAATGATTCTGGAGAAATTCTTATCAGGGAATCTTATCTCCCAGATTTCTGAGACAGTATATCTCAGGTTTCTTTGGCAATCCCATCCAATATTTTAAGGGAACCTTTCTCAGGATTCAGGAGTAGTCCTTCTTAGGGTTCTGAGCAGGATTCTGGGTCATATCTTTTAAGTTTCTTTGGAAATTCATCCTAGAATTCCGAAAATCTTTTGTGAGAATCTCTCTCAGTATTGTAGATGCATTTATCTCAAGAACGTTTAAGAACCGTTCTAGGAATTCGTCAAAGGATTCTGCGAGAATTCATCTTAGGAATCTGGGATAATCCTTCTTAGGATTCTGGAACATTTTGAGAGCATCCCAAGGGAAAGCCTTTCCTAGGATTCTGAGACAAACTATCACAGGATTCTGGGAGGATTCCTCTCGGGATTCTAAGACAATCCGTCTCATAGATATGAAGCAATCTCTCTCAGGATTCTAGAAAAATCCTAAATTCAGAGAGAATTCCTACCATAATATCGCTATATTTTATTGCTTTCTTTTCTAGCTAGTGTCGCTCAGGATTCTGGTGTAATCATTTCCAGCATTCTGAAGAAATCTCTCATAACTCTAGAGGAAATCCTTTCAGAACTCTGGTGGAATCACTTTGAACATTCTTGGGGAGTTTCTCACAGCAGTCTGTGGGAATTTATCTCAGTAATTTGGATATTATTTTTTTTTGTGAATTTTAACTTAGGCTAATTTTACACACTTGGATATTGAAGTTATTTCGACATATAAAACATACCATGAACTTGAACTAAATGCAGCAAACGAATCATGTATAGTTTTGTAATATTTTATAATATCGAATCGATGTGAAAACCTCGATTCAAAGCATTCGATTAAATTGGTGAATCGATTGTGTTGATCCGATTCAAATCGATTCACAAAAATCGATGTCTCAGCCAAATTTGACCAATGCTAGTAGCAACTGTACAACTTGCGCTGTCCTGGCAATCCCACGTGACTCCCACTTAAACGCATTGAAGTACCTTGAAACCACTTCTAAACCCCTCTGAATCTCTCTGAAGCGCTTCTGAAAGCCCCGAAGCTCTCAAGAACATCTCTGAATCCTACTGAAACCCTCTGAGGCATCTCTTAAATTCCTCTGAAACCTCCTAAACCCATCTTAAACATCGCATGCCATGGGCTGGGGGTGACTAAATTGGAAAGCGTGTAAAAGAGGAGAATTTTTGTATAAATTATGTCAGAGCTGCAATGAGGAAACTTAGTTTACGAGAACAGGTCTTGCTGCTGGGTATTTGACGTAGCCCAAGGGAGTTTCAGGGCATTAAGGGGCATTAAGTATTACGAGGTTTTAGGGGCGTTTCAATGGGTTTTAAGGGCGTTACAAGGGATCGCAGAAGCATTTTTAATGCGTTCCTGGGGGTTCTAGGGGCATTTCAATGGGTTTGCTGAGGTTTCAAGAGCGTTCCAATGCATTTCTGGGGCGTTTTAAAGGGTTTTAAGGGGCTGCCAGGAGGTTCCAGGGGATTTAAGGAACGTTCCAATAACGCTCCGAAAAGTTTAAGGGGCGTTTCAGGGGTGTTTCAAGAACCTATTAAGGGTGTTCTAAGGAGGGGACCCCATAAAACGTTCATGAGACTCCCTAGAACTTCCAGAGGACCCACTGAGACGACCCGATGGCCCTCTTCATACGCTAATGTGATCTCTTGGTATACGCCCTGAAATGCCCTTGAGACCTCCTGATTCCTCGCTTAGACCCCCTGTGGTCTTCCGAAACACCCATGTCACCCCATGAAAGGTTAATGACACCCCTTGGAACGCCCCTGAGAATGCTTGAAATGCTTCTGGGACCTCCTGGAACAACCCTGAAACCTCTTGAGATGCCTTGAAATGCCCCTGAGACCCTCTGAAACACCACTGAGACCTATTGCAACGCCCCTGAGATCCCTTGAATCTCTGGAATCACCCTGATACACCCTGAAACACCTTAGGACCCCTTTTAACGTTCCCGAGACCATGACCATGTCTGAAGCCAGAAGCAAGATTGGCCACTTGGTGGTCTCGGAATCGATTCCCGGAAATGTGGCCAATTCTCGCGCTTTGTATGACCTTGCCGTATGGCACATCCAAATTCGCAGAATTTCATAGATAATTCATCAGTCATCAAACCAGCAATCAAAAACAACACTGTCCGTGTCCACCTAGTAGTTCCGGAACAGGGTCGCGGAACCGGTTTTCAAAACCTCGGAAATGTGGTCAATTATCGCATTTTCTATGATCATGCTGTCCGATCCATCTAAATTTGCAGAATTTTACGAATACATCAGTGCTCACATCAGATATCAGACCCAAGCAACACGACTTGTTTCAAAGCCAGTACCAGCAACATCAATGCAATTTATTCACTGTTTGTATTAAGGACAACAGAACATAATTGCTTCTCCTTTGAAACGCAAAAAGCGCAAATTCTAAATCGTTATGTAACTTGAGCTAAGGGAATTGATAAAAAAAAGAAAAAAATGTCCAGACTCGAACCATGGACACCAGGATTATTAACCACTCACCTAACATACTACACCAGAAGCTCTGTGAGAGATTTGCTGCTCAACGCACCATAAAAGCTACTGAAGTTACGCGTTACTTCATTGTATCTTCTTTGTCACAAGTTAGAAAGCTGTCAAAATAAAAAGACGCGCAAGTTTTCTGTAACACATTTGGAACCTAATCTGAACAAACAAACCACAGTAAGATGTTTCATGTGTGTTACATAGCACATTTAATGCAAGCTGACTGTATTGTCACTTGTGAAGAATATGTTAGCTCCGCCTCCATAAATCGATGTCAAATACGATGTTTTTTGTAATTCCTATGAAACAAAGCTGCAACTTAACGATATTTGGAGTTTAAATGCAACTCAACTGACAAGATTGAAGTTGCGTGTGCTTTTATTGCAACTCTTTTAGACCAAAGCATAGAAAGCCACATTTTGGATGATGTTGCAGGTGCTGCTTGGGGAGGCAAGATTAGCCACTAGGTGGTCCCGGAACCGCTTCCCAGGACCCCGGGAAGGTCGCCTATTTTAACATTTTGTATGGCCTTGCGCAAGGGTATCTCTGAGAAAATCATCGGCCTCATTGAAGCACAGTACAGAGCATTTTCGTGCACAACGGTGTCTTGTCCGATCCCATCCGGGTCGTTGCTGGAGTGAGGCAAGGATGTATACTATCACCGCTACTGTTCCTCATCGTAATCGACGAGATCCTGGTTGGTGCGATTGACCGTGATCCAAACCGTAGATTGCTGTGGCAACCCATTACCATGAAGCACCTAAATGACTTCGAATTGACTGATGACGTTGCTCTCCTAGCTCATCGGCGCTCTGATATGCAGAGCAAGCTCGATAGTCTTGCCAATCGCACCTCAGCGGCAGGTCTTACCATCAACGTCAACAAGACCAAATCGTTGGATGTAAACACGGTCAACCCTTCCAGCTTTACGGTACCTGGGCAATCAGGGGAGAATGTTGAAAGCTTCCAATATCTTGGAAGCCAAATGGCGGCCGATGGCGGCACCAAGATCGACATAGGTGCACGGATCAAGAAAACAAGGGCTGCTTTTGCGAGTTTGAGAAATGTATGGAAAACAACAAGATCAGTCGACGCACCAAAATCCGAATTTTTAACTCGAACGTGAACTCTGTGCTGTTATACGCCAGTGAAACCTGGTGTGTATCAGTGGAGAACACGCAACGGCTGCGGGTGCTCATCAATAGATGCCTGAGGTATATAATTTGAGCATGGTGGCCTCACAATTGGGGAATTCTTGAAGGATTTTTTTGGATGAGCAACATGCATAAAGTTTAGAGATTGAAGTGTAGAGTTGGTGGGGCTTGAAGGTCTTAGTTCCAGAATAGTTTGGATGACCAAGATCAGTAGCGGAGCCAGGATCCTGATAATGGGGGGGCAGCGATTATTTGGCGTATCCAGTGTTATAGTAATTTGGCGGCAAGAGACATATTAAAAGAGCTTAAATCGTAGGAAAGGAATTCGGTTCATAATTTGGCGGCGGCACAATGTTGGTCATACTCAAGTTGGTACAAATTGTGCTTTTTTAAATACTATCGCATCATGTCGGCGCTTCCCAAGTAACATTTTCAGTTAAATAAACTAGAAGAGGTTCTTAAAGCTTTTATAAAACAAAATAAGAGGTATTAGATTTTAAGACGGTTTTAAAAAACTCTTCAAGACTAATTAGCAATCAAAATGTTACTTGGGTTAAGACGTTTAACAATTTAACATTCCAACTTGTTTTTTTTACATGACCAAAAATTAAACTCAGTGTGCTACAATGTTAATCAAAAGTTTCATAGACTTTTTTGCGCGAACAGCAAACTTTTTGCAATACCATATTTTTCTAGGATGTTTCCTTTCCAGGCGTTTTATTTGACTGGTGTTTGTTAATTTAATATCCAAGTTTCGGAACTTTCCAAATTAATGTTATTTTCTATCGAATCACTAATACATTTTTTTTATTATATTCAACAATGTTTTATATCAGTGCATTCAGGAGATTTCATTTTTTAAATATGCAACTGACAATTTAGTATATAAAAAACCAACATGATTTGCATTACCAGTGGTGTCATAAAGTTTACACCAAGCTAATCACTAAGTAACCAGCTCTTTATAAAAATAAAAAAGCCAAAAATGAGAATATACTTCTTGTAAAAAGATAACCAATCGTGCTTTGGTCCAAACATAATTTTACTCAAGCTTTAAGATTTTTTGTTCTCTTATAAACATAAAAGGCCTTTGTGGAGCAACTTCTCCATTTATCATTATCAATATTATCACTATACTTTACTAAATTCCAATTTAATGTTAGAAAGCCGCCAAGTTTGTTTAGTTTTTCTTACCTTCTTGTTGCTGTAAGAAAATCGCCTATTTGATTGATATTTCTGCGTCCACATGAGAAATTTTTATCTTTTTGATATTTTTTTTGTGCTCCCATTGGAGAAAAAAAATCCTTTGTGATTTTGGAAGAGCTGAGGAGCCTTCTGTATGTAAGAATGTTCATGAAATTGTCTCGTAATTTTGAGCGCCCTCAGAAATGTAAAGAAAAGTTACCTGTGTCATTTTTCAAAATATTTTGCTTCCCCATATTGTAAGAAAAATCTTTTTTCCAGTATGAACAAACATTTTATTCCACCTTCTTGAATTTAATAAAATGATTTTTCGAACTATTCTGTGCCCTCTCACACATTGAGTAATAACTGATGTGAATATTACAATTTTTGTGCCCCCATACGTTAAAAAAATATCCTTCATGATATAGGAAATTGCTTCTTCAGAATATTAGAAAACCGCCTATTTGATTATTGATTATTTTTGCACCCTCATATTTGCAAAAAAAAACTCTGTGATATTGGGACTACTCCCTGGGTTTATTTCAAAAATTCGTCCTCGGACGTCTTCAGAAATTCTTCTAGGTATTTCTTTAGAAATTGCTTCAGAGATTCCTTCGAAAATGTCTTTAGGGATTCCTCAAGGGATTCCTTTAATAATCCTTCCATGAAATCTATCAAGCAATCATTCGGAAATTTCTTTGGAAATTCAATTAGAAACTGCAAAAATTTCTTAACGGTTTATTTTAGAATATTTTGCAGGATTGTTTCAAAAATTCATGGATCATCAGAATTCCTTCAAAAATTCTTCGAGAGCTTTCTCCAGAAATTTCTCGAAGGGTTCATTTAGAAAACCATTCACGAATTTCTTCAAAAATTCCTCCATTGATTCCTTCAGAAAATTCTGCATGGTTTTCTTCAGAAATTTCTCCAGTGATTCCTTTAGAAATGAAATCATTGGAAATTATGCCAGGGATTCCTTTTGAGATTTCTCTGAGAATTCCGGTAAGAATTATTTCAGGGATTCCTTTAGTAAATCCATAGATTCATTCAGAAATGTTTCTAAAATTCCAAAAGATTCATCCAGCAATTAAGAGCTAAAAACAAAGAACTCTTCTATAAATCCTTTCATGGATTCCATTCGAAATTATTCCATGGATTGCTTTAGAAAGAATTCCCGCAGAAATTCTTGCATTATTAACTCCAGTGAATCTAGCGGGAATTGATCCAGAGATTCCTACAGAAATTCATACAGAGATTCTTGTGTTCCAGTAGTTTTCCTCTGTATATTTCTTCAGAAATTCTTCCAGCGTTTCCTCCAAGGATACTTCTAGAAAATTGTAACCGTTGTTACAAGGTTCAAATAAGTTTTTTAAATATGCGCCATGTTAGTCGAGGATTTAGGTAGGTTCACATACTTCAGCGATTAGAAAACCACTGGGCTGCAAACATGTTCTACAGCTAAACATGGCGTGAATCAAGTCACAGTTAATGACGTCACGAAACCAATGAGATGGCTGAATGGTTCGAAGGACTTTCGGGGGGCGGCCATCGTCCACTTTGAAACAGGCGAGCGTGTAGATCAGACGTGCTAAAGTTAAATAGTGGAGTGAACAAAGCCAATAGTAAGGCCAATAGTGAGGTGTGCCAAGGTTATCCCGAATTCAGGTAACTAGACCCTCCAATACCAGATAGATCGAGACTGATCCTGGAATGTCCTGCAATAAGACCTTTTTTGTACCGTTTTTATAACTAGCCTTCTGATTGGCGCGTCGAAGGACCGCCAGTGCACGCCACGATCTGGGTTGCCGTAAGGTGCCCAAATCTAATCGTAAAGGACCGACACTGTTCCTCTGGCTTCGGGCCATAAACGCTAAGGAGGAACTAGCTCTCGGGCAAAAGCCCTAATTACCAAGGAGAGATTCCCTTCTCGGTTCGACAGAGGGCGGCCTTGCCGTCGTCGACCGACTACGTTTGAAGGAAGCGCCTGTAGTCTAGAACCAACTCCACAAACCGCCATTCCAGTCCATCTCCAACGCCATTGTAAGTTCGGGTTTCCAAAGATCATCGGTAGCTGCTCCACCATCTTGCCGGTGGACTACAACGAGCCTGGTCAGCCATCGCTGGAACAGCAGCCCCGTCGCGAGCGCTCGCAGGTTTGCAGCCAAAGAAGGTACGTGCAGTGAACCAGTGACCCAAACAACAGAACACCAGAATACACCGTAGATTCGAACCGCTTTAGTGTTAATTATTTAAATCCTTGAGCGCCCTTATAGATCCGCGAAGCCCCTCCGGTTGCCCGGTAGCGCGCCGACCCTGTGACTACGTCCGAGTCTCGCGCTGCTGAGTTGTTGTCGGGCAGAACATTAGTTTCAAAATTTTCCACGGATTCAGAAAATTTCCTGAAATATTTACTAGCCATTACTACAGAAATTCAATTGGAAATTTTTCATGAGATTTTTCGGATTTCTCCAGGAATATTAAAAAAATCCTTCTGGTATTCTATTGAAGGATTTCTTCAAGAATTCTTCTAGAGTTTCTCAATAATTTTTTTTTTTGATGTTCCACCAAGCGTTTTCCAGGAAGTTTTCCTTGTTATTCCTTCAGAAATTTCTTCAGATATTCCTCCTGAGATTCATTCAGGACTTTTCCTGGAATTCCTTCAAAAATACCTTCAGGGATTTTTACTGGAATTAGACTGGACATTTTTTCAAAAATTACTTCATGCATTCTCTTAGTAATTCCTCCATGGATTCCTTTTGAAATTTCTTCAGGGATTTTTTCAGAAATATCTCCAGAGACTCTTTCAGTTTTTTAAGGATTTTTTTAGGAATATCAGTAAAAGTTGTTCCTTGGATTTTCTTCGTAAAATTCTCCTAGAAATACCTCCTAGAAATACCTTTAAAATCCTGCGGAAATTCCTCCAAGAGTTCCTCCAGCATATCCTTGAGAAATTCCTTCAGGGATTCTTGTAGAAAACCCTACAATGGTTCTTTCTAAAATTGTTCCTCCGATTCCATCAGAAATATCTCCTGTGACTCATACAAAGATTCCTCCAGAGATGTTTTATCAGCAGTTCATCCAGAAATTTCACAAAAAAAAAAATACTGGAGGAGTTCTAGAATTTCTTAAGGAAACCCGCTTAAGGATTTTCTGAATCCATGAAAGAACTCCAGAAGATACCTGTGGAGATTCCTAGAAGAAAATATAGAAAAAAAATATGAAAGGACAAAAATTCTTGAAATAATCGTTGGGGGACCTGAAGGAGTTCCCTGAGATATCTTTAAAGGAATTCCTAAAAAAAATCATGATAAACTTCTGGAGGAATTCTGGAAATAATTCCAAGGAAACACTCTTGGTGGAGTTTATGAAGAAATTTCTGAAGATATTTCTTAAGGAATTTCTGGAGGAATTTCCTCCAAAAAGGACATTTTTGATGGATTTCTGAAGAAATCCCTGGAGAAATTTCTGAAGTAATTCCTGAAAGAACTTGTGGAAATACCTCAGGAGAAATGCTTTGAAGAATTTCTTGTACAATTTCTCTAGATATGTGTGAAAATCCTGCTGAAATTTTTGAACACAAAAGCTCTAGTAGAATTCTTAAAGGAATCGCTATGAAAGTTTCTGAAGGTAAAGAATATTTTGAAGGAAACTCTAAAAAATGCCTGGAAGAACTGAAGAACCCTCTGCAGCTACTCCTAGAAATATTCCTTGAACAAATGCCAAGGAATAAGGCCCTGTAAAAACTCCTGTAAAATTTCCTGAAGAAAGGTCTGAATAAATTCTAAGATGAATTTATGAAGCAGTCTTTGTATGAATACCTAAAGAAACTTTGGAGAAATCCCTCGAGGAACTGCTAGAAAAATAACTCCTGGAGGAATTTTGGAAGAAATGCCTGAGGGAATCTCTGGAGCAATTCTTGATGGTATCAATCCACCCCCCAACCATCCCGGCCCACCCGAATACCTGAAAGAATCTCTGGAGAAAAAAAATCTCCATAGAAAAATTCATATAGGAATCGCTGAAAGAATCTGTGAACGGTCTCCTGCAGAAATCTCTAGAGATAGTTCTGATGGAATTTCTAGGTGTAATCCTACAAGAAACTGTAAAGAAATGTCTGCCGGAACGGCATTTTTGAGAAATCTCTGGAGGAATAACTGAAGGAATTCCTTGAGAAACCCCTTGAGGAATTCCAACAAGAATCAATCGAAATAATCCTGGAGAAAAATTGCTGGAGGATACTTTAATAGAATCCCTGAAAGAATTCCTTCAGAAATTTCTGAAGTAATACATGTACTAATTTCTGAAGCAATCATTGAAATAATTTCTTAAAAGTTCCAGGAGAAATTCTTGGAGGAATAGGGTAAAAAATATAATTTTGACAATGGACATGTATGTAATTTGGACAGGCACTGTGCTTTATGTCTTGTTCCGAAGAACTAAAAAGAACACATTCTTCTAAATATCGATAATTGGATCAATCAGATCCTTTCTATTGATTTAAGTTGAAGACACGATTAAAAATTAAGAATTTACTTCAAAATCTTCCCAACCTTTTTGAGGTGGCGACCCTTCAAGAATTGTCAAAACATCTGCGGCCCAATCAAATTTTTTTGAAGTAAAACAATATGATTTAAATGAACGAAACCGAGTTTTTTTTCGTTCAGTGACGTAGCCAGAAATTTAGGGATTGAGGGATTTTCGACGATCAATGATACTTTTTTTTATTCGACACTCACATTTCGTAAAAATTATGTCATGAATATTCAATTTGAGTTAAAGCTGAAAAATAGCGGCGCAGCCGAAAATTTTTTCTTCTGAAGGCGTTGTGTACTGAACATTTGTTGTTCAAGTTGTGGCTTTTGGGGATGGCGGTATGCAAAATTAAAAATTGGTATAATTTACACAAAATAGAATAAAAATTTAACAGTTTCTTGGTAACATCGCGGCCCCCCTAGACTGGCTTCACGGCCCCCAGGGGGCCGTGGACCACCGGTTGGGAACCCGTGGACTAGATGATCAACTTACAGTACAAATTTGTGATTTTTTGATGCACTTAATGAAAAGTTACAAATAGTTGACCTTATTTTAAATGACAAAATGTTGCCTGTCCAGATAATTTCATTTTTCGCTGTATACTTATGTACGTTTGCGAAGTACTGATTAAAACTCGGTGAATTTAGCTATCAAGAACCATTATCTGAGAAACAATATAATGTTTACAGTTCATAAACATTTGATCATGCTACGCATAGTAAGTTCTGATTGATTGGATTTTGTAACACATTTTGAACACAACAGTTTAAACTAGATGAAAATCCAAGGGCATTGCATACTTTTAGGCATTTATCGGTGTATGGGGGTTTCTGTTCCAATTTACAAAATTGCTTTCAATTCGTAAAACACGCTTCGCTAAGAGATTCAGGGACGTATTTGAATTTTACTATGCTTGATCTACCGAGAATAAGTGGCCATTCTTTGAAAAAATACTCAAAAAGCAGTTTTAGAGCAGATTGTTAAAAGGCGTTGATAAATGACAAAAATATCTACATTTTTTTTGTCTAAAAAGTTTCATATAAACTTGGTTTGCATCAAAATACCTCTGAGACGGCTCTTCATATGTATTATTTTGAGCTTCGTATGCTTTTTGCTTAACTGATTTACATAATCTATGTTATAAGAAATACAATACCTCCTGCACAATCAACGTTTTCCGCATTATCAAAGATATCCTGTTTTACGGTAGCCAAATGTTAGATGCAAGTTACATGATTTTGGACATCGATTTGTTTTTAATGTTGAACTATCGGCAAAGTAATTGTTAACCAATTGAAAGAAACTTCCTAATTCACAACTGGAATTTTTCTTCTCTTATTATTATTCTCTTATTAACAGTGCATTGAATAGTGAAAGAAATACAGTAGCATGATCGGTTTTATGATTTTGAGCAAAAAAACGTTTTTATTTTTTGCACAATGCTGGTGAATGCTTCATCTGAAATGCAGCATGGCCTAGAGTGCAGCAAAAACCTGATAAGAAAACGCCAAATAGTAGGCAAAGTTCAACTCAAAAGAAATCATACTCCAACCTTAAAACGTCTGTTATAGTGTTCTCAATCAAATGCCAACGCGAAAGAGTGAAACTGCTATTACCCTTTCATGCTATCGCTAGAGAAACATGCCTTACCCGAATAAGTTCAAAGAACGTCTGAGTCCCTATATATAAATATCTTCAGTTCAGTTCAGTGAAGTGAAGTGAATTTTTCTGAAACATTTTTTGGCGTATCTAGTGAAATTTAAACGGAAATTTAGAGTTAGGGGGGTCAAGTGCCCCCCCTTGCCCCTCTTTGCCTCCGCCAATGACCAAGATCACCAAGTGAATATTGCTAAATTATCAGAATTGTTCTCTGTGGCTCAAAGAGTAGCGTAGATTATATTCCGCGAGCATTCGCTACAATTAATATATTCTAAGATTTACAGATATTGCGACCCATTCTTCAAAATACATTGGGTCCATTTGTAAACCAATGGACACCCAAACAGCAACACCTAGAGATACTCGTAATATTATGAGGTGCAACAGACACAATCGTCAAAGAATTAAGCTGATAGAGTGAACAGAAACAAGAGTAGAGCCTGTAGACCTTGTAGGTACTAATTCCAGAACAGTTTGGAAAGCCTGAAATATGTCATGAATGTTCCAAAAACATTATAATTGTGCATTGAGGCTCCATCGGCAGTATAGACTACATTCCACGAATATGTTTTACAATTTAAGCATGATACAGTATGTAGACATCGTAAACCAAACTTCAAAATGTTTTGGAGGCCATTTGTATTTCATGAGTTTTCTAGGAGTGCTTTGAGGCTTTCTGAGTACCGTAGACTATGTTCTGTGATGATTCATCGTGTATAAAAATTGGTATAGCATTTTGGATTTGTGACATAAACTTCGGAGTACTTTGGAGGCCTTAAAATAGCTCTGGGATCAAAACTTCAACAGATTATGATGAGTAGTAATCAGGGATTGGCGGCATGCACCGTGCGGTGCGAAAAAAGGGTGTGCTTCACACAATCGCAAGTGCTCGTCTCCCGTTTTGCCGAGAGACAAGAGACGTATGAGTGAGAGCTTTCGTAATTGTGCGAGAGACAATCGCAGCACTAGCTCTACGGCGCAGGGAGTAATGCACGGTGCTTGGGACTGCGCTTGTCTCCAAACAGAAAAAATCAATTAATAAATTAATTGAAGAGTTTGTGTTTTCGGCAAAGTTGTTAAGCTCGTCAAGGGTTGACAAGTGATGGGTCGTTTGATTCGAAATTTTTGCAATCATGCGTAGTATCAAGCCAAGTGCAAAGTACGGAGACAAGCACCGAGAGAGTGCAGCGTGAGAGACAGGAGAGCTCCAGCGCGCGGCAAAGCAAGCGAGCAACACACAACCGATTGCGCGTACTCGTCTCCTTCTAGTTTGTTGTGCTGTCTCGTAGCAGAGTGTGCAGCACGCAAAGAGTTTTGAGTCGCACCCTATCCCTGGTAGTAATACTTTGCATGTCAAGGATCAGTGAAACCTATTGATGATTAGCAAAATGAGGAAATTTGGGCAAAAACATGTAGAATTTATAAAATATACAAAAAGCCCCGTATTTTCGGCTACCAGCAAAAGGGGGGAGGTACCATGCACTTCTTAGCCCAACTATTCCCCATGATTATAAAAAAAATCAGGGAAAATGTTTTAAAACAAAGAAGATATTGCATTTCTGTCAAAAATAGATCGTCCCGGGTGTTTACGAGTTGAACCGCCTTGAAGCTCAACTGGGAGCCTGAGAAACCCTCAAAGCTCCCTAAAACCCTTTAGATACCAGTTCCCCCCACCCCTCGCATGAAACGCCATTAAGCGCCTCTGAAAGCCAGAAATTTCCAAATCCATAATTTTCTCTAAAACCCACTAAAGCGCCATGAAACTCATTGAAATGTCTTGGAACGCATTTTAACGCCTCTGGAAATCACCCTGACACTCCCTTGTAACTCATCTGAAAGTCCGGAAGCCTCCTAAGCTTCCCAAAATCTTCATGATATGCCTCAATATGCCTTGGAAATGCTTAAAAACTCCACATGATATTTCCCAAAGCTCTCCCTAAAGCTAATTGGGGTAATGAGATCTGTTTTATATGTGTTTTTTTGTATGTCTAATGTTTGTGATGCCTCTAGTCATCTACTGGTCTATTTAAATTTCATTACAGAGAAGCTCATGATAAACAATAATTGTGAAATGTGTAGAATGTGTTATTATTTTGTTAATTTACATATCATTACATGAACCTCTTGAAACTTACGGAAAAACCGTTGTTGAAGCCCTTCTGAAGCTCCGTGAAACGCATTTGTAACCCCTTTTAAACCCACCTGGAGCTAATCTAAAAACCTGTGAAGCTCCCTAAAACTCCCAAGAATCCTCCTAAAACTCCCCGAAGCCTACAGAAATTCCCCTGAAATGCTTAAAAATGTCTTCGAAGTCCTCTTGAAGCCCTTCGCAATCCTCTAAAACTACTTGCAACTCACTCAACTTCTCCTGGGGCACCTACTGAACCGCTGAAATGCCTTGCAACCCTTTCTAAACCTCTTCTGAATCCCTTTGATGCCCTTCTAAAAGCCCCCAAGAACTTCTCTAAAGCCACCTGTAGCACCCTGAAAAGTCCCTGAAATCCCCCTGAAACCACCTCAAAAGCCTCCTAAATCCCGCATAACTTACACACCTTAAAATCTCTTGGATACTCACTCAACAAGGGGTTTCAAGGGGCTTAATGGGCGTTTCAATAGTATTACGGAGGCTTCAGAAGCGTTCCAAGGTACTTCAGGGGCGTTTAATAGAGTTTTAAGGCACATTTATGGACATTCCGAAGAGGTTTCAGGGGCGCTTCAAGAGGTTTTCAGGGGCGTTAGAGGGGGTTCCAGGAATGTTTCTAGGGCGTTCCAATATGATAGTGATATATTTAAAGGCAATTCATGGCATTTCAGGGGCATTAAAAAAGGTTTCAAGGGGGTACATATAACTGAGAGGGTGGAGGTAGTCGTGTGGGTAGCCTTTTTAAATCGTTTCAAGTGGTTTCAGGGGCGTTTTGAGGCATTTCAGAAGGATTCAGAGGGTTTCGGAATTATTTGTTTCAAGATGTTTCGGGAGTATTTCGATGGGGTTACGGGGATTTCACAGACGTATAAGTAGTAGTTCGGGGGTTTAGTCAATATTATTTAAGTGATATTATTTTTTTATTTAATAAATAAATTAATTAAAGGACATTAAAGCAACGGAGGTTTCAGGAGCCATTAAATGGCGTTACGAGAGTTTTAGTGGTGTTGACATGGCATTCCAGGGAGTTTCAGGAGGTTTCAAGAAAGTTTTAACGGCGTTACGGGAGGTTTCAGGTACGTTTCATAGCGTTTCAGGGGTGCTTCAATGGGCTTCTGGGAACTGCTAGAGCCTTTTAGAGGCGTTCAAACTGGCTCCAGGGGCATTTCAATTACAATTGATTACAAGCATTTCAAAAGCGTTTCAATTAGATCATGAAGGTTTCAAGGGCGTTTCGAGACATCTCAGGGTCGCTTCAAGGGGTTTTCAGGGTCGTCTTAGGGGTGTTTCAGGTACCTTTTAATGAGGGTCCTCCTGAAGCGCCAATGAGACTCCCTGGAACTTTACTGAGGCTCAAATGAAACGCCCCTGACATCCCCTTAAGTTCCTCTGATATTCCTCTGGTATTTTATTCAAAATTACATAATTTTAACAAAAAAAAAATTTTGTTTAAAATTATTAAATTAGCTTTTAATTTCTCTAAAGGTACCTGAAAATTTTACCAACTTTTACTACGAACCTGAAAATTTTACCAACGAAACCAAAAAACTCTATACCAGAAAAATAATATTTAAAATGAATGCAATGCACACGGAAATCTACCTTTGTCTAATTCACCGTTTTCTAAAACCGAATCCTTAAACTCTAAATATGTTTGCAACACAGGAAATTTTCTCGAATTCTGCTTGAATGAAATAGGCACGTTTACCTCTCCTAGAAGTTACACATAGCCCTTCTTGGTCAATATAATAACCAGCTATCTAATTTACCCCCTTTCGCAACAAAGTAAACAACGCACACGCAGCTAGGTATAATACTTACATGGGGCTCATGAATCTCGTGCCACAGATCACAGTAATATACACGGCGCCATGTCGAAAATGACGCATCTATCTTCGCCTATCCACTATGGTGATGATGAATCTGTAACGAAGGGAAAAGAGAAAAGTCGAACAAACAACTGTTAGTACTGTGATTATCATAGGAATTTCTGCATTACATGTGAGTATGTAAGGAAAAGGATATTCAAGGGATTCCTAATTGGATGACTAATATGAAAGATGAGCAAACGAATGCCGAGTGATAGAAAATGGTAAATTGTCATGAGCTACAGTAATATTAAAAGAGGGACAATGTGTAATGGAATTCTTTTCATAATGAATCTCACATCAGTTGCATAATGAAACAGTACAGAAAAGTAGGCCATAATGACACTGAAACGATTTGTCTAAAATAAAAATTATGGGCTGAATTGCTTAAAATAATGTACATTCTTATATGTACCCTGACTAATTCGTGGAAAACGTAGGATAGGAAAAAGTCACAATATCAAATCAACACCTGGATTCGATATCACTTTCCACCCGGGAAGACGTTGTGAATACAGATTTATCCGCTTAAGCAAGTGTGGGGCTGCTCATAAATCACGTAGACCAAAATTGGGACATCTCAGAAACCCCCCCTTCCCCTTATAGACTTTTGTCCATACAAAAATTTTGATATTTGTATGGAGCAAAGACTTTGGCCAGAAACCCAAGAAGTCTACGTGGTTTATGAACGGCCCCTGTGCATATGAGAGTAGAGCTGACGTAAAAGTCCTTTGCTTATGTGAAACCTATCCTGATTGCAAGTTCCCGATTCAATGCAGCAGCAAACAACAACAACGTTTAAGCTCGAAGACAGCTGAGGAAATTTCTTCGACCAAGAGCCGAGAAAGTTCACGAAAGTCGTCATTCCGGGACATAGCAGCACCACTCGTTCGCCAGAGGTGGTTGTTGTGTAAACCAACAATCAAAAAGAATTTTCTGTTGCCACTGGCTCCATGCTCTCGATGTCGGTGACTACAGTACTGGTTAGGTTTTTTGAGTATATGTGGAACGAAATTTATTTGCAACGACCATCACAACTAAGAGCAAAAAATAACAAGAATTTAAGGTTATGATATCATCTTCTTCAGATATAATGAATCTTTTAGGCTAAAATTTTGAATTTAAAAGGATTTTTCGTCATGTTTTTCATTTTTTTTTTAATTGGCGAATGGAAAATGCCTTAAAAGTGAGTCACTTTGTCTGTACACAGCCATTCATAGATACACATGCAGACATCATGTCAATTCGTTGAATTGAGTTGATTGGTATGTAAGATTTGTCTCTTCGAGCCTTCTTTCGAAACTTTTTTGGCAGTTCATATAGCCCCTCACACTTTGGTGTACGAGAAAGGCAAAACGATCTCTGAACAGAATGTTGGCGAAACTGCGAAGACTACTTTTGATCAGTGTCATGGTAAAATCAAAGCATCACAAAGTTTCCAAATAGCAGCGCCTCCATTTCTAGTGCATGGAAAATGAAGGGGGACGGGCCAATTACCTTGGGTTTAGCTCAGCAGTGGATAGTTGGGTTGATTCCAGCCCCCAACATCGGATGATGAAATTTTCTCCAATCACACAGAAAGTCCGTGCACCATAGTGTCTTCAATTGGGTGGTTTCTTCGAATTGGTAGGTTTTATCATTTGCACTACAACTCGCGGCGGTTGGTTTTAAAAAACTACATTTATTTTAAAACATTCGGTACCATGCAAAAACCGGTTTATTTGACTTAGACACTACTTTAATTTGGACTTAACATTATGCACTAACACAACTTAAAAACTAACGAATTAAAAATGACCGTGGGTCTACCGCCCATGCTGTCCGGTTGTCTGGTTGATCTGCACTGAAGTTCGGTCCGGCTCGTTCAGCCAGTCTGCCCTCCGGAGATGAGATGCGATGTTATCGCTGGCAAGAGAACTCTCACCGCTCTTATCAGGCTTATGTTGCCTCCTTATCACTCCCGTTGCACAGGAGCCTCCGATGATGGTGATGATGATGACGATGACCACCGATGGCGCTTGACCTGCAGTTTCGTATGGCTGAGAGCAGGTAGCTAGTTTGCGGTTCTCCGAGCCGGTAGGTAGCCGATCGTATCACCACCGTTGAACATTGGAAGTGTGATAAATGCTGGGTTTACTTGAGCTGCGCTTCGATTGCTTGCGAGGGTAACAGGGTTGTAGTTCGTGGGGTTGTGGTGCTCTCAAACAGAAAAGATCTAATAAAGCCTGGTCCCTTAAAACATATCTGAAGAAATTCATACTTTACCAGAAACATTACCAAAATTTCCTCCATAAGTTTTTCTTTGAAAATTCTCCAGGAACACTTTTGGAAATTTCTCAAAAAAAACCTTCTTGGAAAATATCTTTTGCGTTACACCAAGAATTCCTACAAAGTTTTCTTCAAAAGATGCTATTCCAGAAGAATAGTTTATTCACAGAGATTCGGAGATTCTTTCAGAAATTCCTCTAAGGCTTTCCTTTAAAAATTCAGAATTTTCCCAGGAACTCAGTATTACGGTTTACTATTATTGATTAAATATTTTCTTAGTTGTGATATATTATGTGAAGAATTAGCTTTAGTCAAAATTCACAAATAAAAAATAAAAAACATTGTGATAAATGTCTTCAAGGGTTCTCTGATTTTTAAAATAAATTTCTCTAGAAAAAAATATCCGGAAATTCATCTGGAAGTTCCTCCATAGGTTTTCCTGAAATATCTTCAGTGATTATCCAAAGAATTCCTCCAGTACTAACTCCTTCAGAAACTGTACAACACATGTTTAAATTTTTTTTCACATGTATCCCCAGAGTTCCATTTTTAAGAGATCCCCACAGACTTCCCCTCTAGTTCCAAGCAATTATTCCTAGGAACTTCTTCTAGAGTTCTTCCACAAGTTTGTCATTTTTTTCTATTGGAATATAGGACGTATCTTGAGAAATTACTCCAGGTATTCTACCTGAAATCATTTAAGAATTTTTTGTCCAGTAAACCCTCTAAAAAAAATTCAGAAAATTCTTCTATGAATCTCCAAAAATGTTGGCAGGGGATTTTAATGGATTCCTACGGCCAATCCTTCAGGGATTTGTTTAGAAGTTCCTTCAGGAGTTTTTTTTTAAGAATTCTTCCAGTAATGTTTTGTGCAATTTTTGAAAAGATTTCTGAAAAATAAAATCCCTGGAGGAACATCCAAAATGTTTCCTGCAGAAAATTGAAGGAATTCCTGAAATAATTTCAAAAAGACATTCCAGCTGGTATTTCTAAAAGAATTCTTGAATGAACTTCTGAAGAAGTCTCCAGTAGAATGCATGTCGAAATTTTGAGAAGAACTCTTAAATGAATCTCTAGAAGAATATCTGAAAAATCTCAAGCAAAGGTGAGTTTAAAAAGAATACTTGGTAAAACTCCTCGTGAAATCTTTGACGAAATTCTTGGGAAAAATATTGAAGAATCTTTAGGAAAATTCCGGAAGAAACTTTTTGGTAATATTCTTGGAGGACTTTTTGAAAGTATTCCTGGAAAAATCTGTGGACGTTTTACTGTAAGAATTCATGTAGGAACACCTGTTGGAAAAAATCTTGAGATATTTCTAAGGAATTTCTGTAGAAATTCACAGAAAATAATCAAAATAAATCCGTTAAAGAATACATGGATATATTCTTAGAGAGCTTTCTGGAGAAATACGTGGAGGAATGTGTGGATCCTGAAGGAATCTCTGGACGATTTTTTGCCTGAATCTGTGAAAGAAATAATGCAAGACCCTTCGAAGGAATGTATCCCTGAAATCACTGAAATAGTTTATGACAGAATTTTCTTAACGAATACCTTGAAGAATTTTTGAAGTAATTCCTGGTGGAGTTTCGAAAAGATTTTTGGAGATTTTTTTTGAGAATATATGAATAAAATTGTGTAGGAATTTTTAAAGTATTTGTAAGGATTTCTGAAAAAAATCCGAAGGAGCTTCTGAACAAAAAAAAACCTGGGTAAATTTAAAGACAGAATTTCTGGAATAATTTCTGAAGAAATTCATGGAGAAATATTGGAAGGAATCTTTGGAAGATCTCTTAAAGGAATCCTTGGACAAATTTATGCAGGGGATCTCCTGGGGAATATCTAAAAGAAGGAAGAGGAATTTCTAAAGGAATCTTAGGAAAAATGCCTGGAGGAATAAATTTTTTCAAGAAGAATTTCTGAAGAAATCCTAAATTTTCGTTTTTCCCAGGAATCCCAGGAATATAATAAAATTTCTTAAGAAGAATTTCTGAGGGAATTCTGAATTTTTGTTTTCGGAAGAAATCACTGAAAGCATTCCTGGAGGAATCCGTGGACGTTTTTCTGAAAGATTTCTTTTAAAGACTTGAGGAAATCCGTGGAAGCTTTTCCAGAGTACTTGGAGAATTTTCAGGGGTATCTTACTTGGAGTAACCTCGGGGGACAGTAACTTGGAGTATCCTCGAAGATACCACTGCTTTAAGTTAGAAATTGCTGAGAGAGTGGGGAAAGCCATCCTAGGCAAACCCCTGATACGCCACAAGAGATATTCTTTCAAAAGTTCTATAAACAAACTTCAGATAGCTGCGAAAAAGCATTCATGATTCTGGATTCTGGATTCTGGATTCTGGATTCTGGATTCTGGATTCTGGATTCTGGATTCTGGATTCTGGATTCTGGATTCTGGATTCTGGATTCTGGATTCTGGATTCTGGATTCTGGATTCTGGATTCTGGATTCTGGATTCTGGATTCTGGATTCTGGATTCTGGATTCTGGATTCTGGATTCTGGATTCTGGATTCTGGATTCTGGATTCTGGATTCTGGATTCTGGATTCTGGATTCTGGATTCTGGATTCTGGATTCTGGATTCTGGATTCTGGATTCTGGATTCTGGATTCTGGATTCTGGATTCTGGATTCTGGATTCTGGATTCTGGATTCTGGATTCTGGATTCTGGATTCTGGATTCTGGATTCTGGATTCTGGATTCTGGATTCTGGATTCTGGATTCTGGATTCTGGATTCTGGATTCTGGATTCTGGATTCTGGATTCTGGATTCTGGATTCTGGATTCTGGATTCTGGATTCTGGATTCTGGATTCTGGATTCTGGATTCTGGATTCTGGATTCTGGATTCTGGATTCTGGATTCTGGATTCTGGATTCTGGATTCTGGATTCTGGATTCTGGATTCTGGATTCTGGATTCTGGATTCTGGATTCTGGATTCTGGATTCTTGATTCTTGATTCTTGATTCTTGATTCTTGATTCGTGATTCTTGATTCTTGATTCTTGATTCTTGATTCTTGATTCTTGATTCTTTATTCTTGATTCTTGATTCTTGATTCTTGATTCTTGATTCTTGATTCTTGATTCTTGATTCTTGATTCGTGATTCTTGATTCTTGATTCTTGATATATTTTGAATTTAAGTTGAAAACTTGCCATCTGTTATTCCATCAGAAATCACCTCGTATTATCAACAGAAATTGTTTTGAAAATTTCATCAATTTTATGTTGCAGATATTCTGGACAACACTGTCCTCATGCTGTTTGCAAAAGTTCTTTGGAACTTGTGTCAGCGTTCGTGTAGCATTTCACCGTCTTCCTTTCTTGAACCACGGAAAAGCAGGACACGAGGCAAACTTTTATCAACAAATTATGCCTCTCTCCAACTTAAAAAAAAAACAAGGCTCCATCCTCAACAGCAATAATTGTGTATGCCTGGACTTGTGTCATTTTTTGTTTCCAAGGTGACGACGACGACGACAGCACATTCCGCAATGTTTCTAATCCTTACCAAAGGTGCTTGCTTGCGTTGTTGTAGCGTGACGTCAGATCAAACATGCGCACTAAGTCTCAGTTGCAGTCAACCAGTTAGTAGCGCCTTTATCCGACTGCTACTGACTGCCGCCTGATCGGCGGATATGATGGAGCTGTGGTCCAAAAAACGGGGATATCTCGACAGAAATCAGATGGAATTTTTAGGCTCCAGATCTAGAATATTCGGCAGGACTACCAACTTTACACCACAAGATAATAATTCTATTACGCCTTCAAATCTGCAACAGTGCCATCTTCACAGTAACCACAGTAACACAATAGATCACCTCACGCCTAATAAAAGGCAATTCGTACATCAACGTGAACCTCAGCCAAAGAGCCTTTCCTTAACCACAACGACATCTGCATGAGCTTGAGCAAACGTAGTGGTATATTTGGTCTGCGTGGGCTAGTGAATGCATCGTTACTGTCTCACCCTTCTCCATATTGAACTGAAATCTGATGTGACCAAAGCCGTTCAAATAGATTTCAAACAGAAAATTAAGGAGAATTCTGTTGACGCCAAATTCTTCTTTCTTGCTCATAGTGCACGAGTTGAATGCCAAAGAACACGAAATGCTATGGGAAGTGGAACTAACAACAGATCCACGACACCAGACGCCGTCGTCGGTCTGCCTTTGCAATCCGCGTCGACACCAAGTCTGAAGTGGAAATAGGACAATGGTAATGATACCTACTAGAGGTTATCAGAGGGCTCACACCCCGTCTCGGCGCCACTAGCTAGGTACTGGACTGGAGACACAAACCAGCAGCGACAATTAAAATAGCTGTAATTGCCGCGAGTGAGTCTGCTTTTAGTCGCCTGCTGATGCTATCATCTGGGAGGCCAGTATTTTCACGTGCTGTAGTAGATTTCAGCCCGCGACGGGCAGGCCGGCAGCTAATTAGACGTTAATGGAAATGTGATTCGGGGAAATCGACTCTGGCGGACTGATTCGGTGATACTGAGAAGTTGTCGAAAAAACGCGGGCTCCACACTACTATCGGAAAAGCTCCATCGTGTGGAAGATGTATTTTTAATGAAATCGCCACATGCTGCTACTGTTGATGGCGTACCGGGAGCAGGCACACCAACAATGTAATTGGTTGCAATTAGCTGAATGCAAATTTTATGAGGAATATATACATATTCAACACAGGAGCAAAAAAAAACGATAAAGTTGTGAAAGGCAACAAGTTTTTTTCACTTCGGAGTCAATGTAAGAATTTAAATTTACAAACACTTCATTATTTCTTATTCTGATGAGCGTACAACTGTGAAGCTACACACACACACACACACACACAATTCTAAAAGTATCTGGCTCAAGTTCTGGGACTTCATCTTCAGACTTCCACATGTGGAAAACTTCTTTTTCAGTTCCCAAACTTGCCCTCGGAAATAAAATGTTCATATAAAACTATGTTGCTCAGTGTGTTTTTTTTTCTGATGTAGATTAATGAGGTAGATTGGTTATCTTTACGCCATTAATCTTTGCACTACCTATTGCCTGTTCTACACTAGTTTTAGGAAGCTTCCTGCCCTATCAAGGAAAAAGAATAACAGGGTCAGGCGTTCGATAAAATAGAAATATGAATTAGCAGGCAATGTCCCAGTTGAGACGTAACGCCAGGGAGAAGTAGATGAAGAATAATTTCTTGAAGTCAAATACTATCTTAAGTTTAGCAGTCAAAAAAAACTTCTTCTAAAATATAATAAGCTTTCACACAAATCAGTGCAATTCCTTCCCATTTATGTTTCACTCTTCCTGTTCCGAAATTAGCTCCTATGTAATGCACATATCTATGCATTGCTACATCATTCACTGTACTCTCCTCTATAGCTTTCGTGTTGATACATATGCTAATGTCCATGCTAAGCATTTGGCTTCACCATTATTGTGTATGTATTACCAGCTGTAGGTAGCAACCTTACTGACCTCCATCAACCTCAATCTTGCGCCCTGGGCTCATACAGAGGATACTCAAAATAACTGGGACAGGTAAAATTTTCACTTTTCAAAAAATGTCAACTCGCTGTAACTTTTCGAAAAGGGCATCAAATATTCTCAAATTTTTACTGTTCAACAACTAGTTGTGTATCAGTGGTCAAAATTTGGAAAAGATCGGGCCATTCTACACAAAGTTATAAAGGTTCTAGAAAAAGGTAAAATTATCCGATAGCCAACTTTGAGCTGTTATATCTCCAGATACAATGATCCCAATGCAATGAAATTTTGATCATTTATGACTTATATAATGAGCTATTAAAAACATTTGACTAAACTTAAAATTCTTCACGCGAAAGAAAATTACTTCGATTAGATTATTTTTCTAATATAACACCAATTTATTCAAAACTTCATCATCGTTTCAAAATTCGAGATAGTAATTATAGTTCATTAAAATTCCTCTAATTGAATTGAATATATTTATGTTTCAAAGGAAAGTAACCAAATAGCCTTCATTAAATTGATAAAGTACTGGGATTCATATGAAAAATAGATAAATTTTCTGAAAAAACATGGAATAAATGAAATCGCGATAACTTTTTTTCTTATTAATAATTTCGAATTAAGTCAACTATTTTTCAAAGTTCATTATATTAGTCATAAATGATCAAAATTTCATTGCATTCGATTCATTGAATCCGGAGATATAACAGCTCAAAGTTGGCTATCGGATAATTATACCTTTTTCTAGAATCTTTATAATTTCGTGTAGAATGGCCCGATCATTTCCAAATTGGAACCACTGATACACAACTAGTTGATGAACTTACAGTAAAAATTTGAGAATATTTGATGCCCTTTTCTAAAAGTTACAGCGAGTTGAACATTTTTTGAAAAGCGAAAATTTTACCTGTCCCAATTATTTTGAGTATCCCCTGTTCCTCCCTGGGGCGATCTTACTGGTGCTGGTGGAACAAAGGAAAATGCAACACATTTCCCCCGCTCGCTTAAAAGGTCACCCCTACGACACATTTGTGCCAATCATCGCCATTCATGTGTGAAGGTAGGAATGGGAAGCATGAAGAAAGCAATCATATGGAGTTAAAAAGATGCGTCTACTTTTTCTTTTTGTCCCGAACCCCCCGAGCAAGGGGCAAGAATCCAGAAATACTACATATGTTTTTCAACGAAACCATATAAAACTAGCTGTACCCGGCAAACTTTGTCTTGCCTACTGGGTTTCCAACTGTCAAATTTCTCCATGTTTTTTGTCTCATAAACTTTCCTTGGGTGAAAACTAACAGAACAAAACTAAGACGACCAAAAGCGGAACTTCCGTTCGCAAGTTATGCGCGGTCCCACGTATGCCACTGCATTTTTATATATATAGATAGATGCACTTCAATGTACTGTATCATTTTGTCCAAAAAATAAATCGATGTTCGAAAAGTCGGGATGCTCAACCCTTAAATTAAACCTTTGCTAATTTGAAACATTTTTGTAGAACATTTCGATTTTCTAAAAAAAATATTTCGAGTTTCCGTCAAGGCAATTTTTGAAAAATGACCCTTTTTGTGAAAATTCTCAAAAAAAATCATATTTTCGTAATATTTTTTCGACTTCTGATTTTTTTCATTTTTTTTGTCTTTTCAATACACCTCTAGGCATTCTTGAAGCGTATTGGTTTTTGAAATGTTGTTATAAATGTTATATTGACGGTAGAACCCTTTTTATGCTGATAAATAATCTATTTGTCGAGCATTTTCCATCAAAATTTGCTAAAAAAAAATACACGTACTATTTTTTTTTCATTTTCAACCATGAATATTTTATCTGATAGCACTATTCATATGCGTCATTTCCCTGAAAAAAACAAGATTTAAAATATCTTGTGTAGAAGCTCAGATATTACGCTTATAGAAAATGGGCATTATGTCAAAAAATTGCAAAACTTTGTACCCTTAAAAGGGCACTGTAAAACGCATAAGCAATAGCCTATAGCTCATTGAAGGTAGCTTTCAATATGGCATTGAACGGCATGTGATCGGAAGCATCCTCAGAAATGTACTTTCTAGAAAAGGCATACAACTTTGTGTAGAAGACATTCCAAATTGGCAGGCATGTGAGTTCACATGAATAGGCCCGAGTAAAGTCTGATAGCACATTGGAAACTAAGTTTGATGTTGTGATAATGCCAATTTTGATAGCTCAGGTTGTTTAACGGCCGTTTTAACGGTTAAAACATCAAAAATGCGAACAGAAAAATGTTTATGTGACAGCAAATTGAATACAACTCCTGCTATCGATGATAGCAAATTGATAACTGTTTTTGTTATCAGCTCAAGAAAAATGAAAAATCGTAAAATGTAATGTGTTTCCGTTGATATCAAATTATAAATGCATGCACTAATGATATAGCTCTAGAATTACTTTTCATAGTTTACTATTTTAAACTATTCTAACACTAAATATTTTCATTAATTTAAAATGACTGCAAACCGAAAATAAAATTTAAAATCAAATTTAGTTACTGAATGGTAAAATTTGCTATTGGTTTGTTTGAAATAAGTGACAAAAGAGCAAAAATAATAACTTACATTGTTCTATGAAATTACTAAACAATGACAAATTTTGACATTACAATGGTAAACCAAGAACAAAAAAAATAAGGTTGAGAATTGTAAAATATACAATTTTTGAGTTATTGAAAACAAAACAATATCAACAGTTGTTATTTGCCTGTCACAAAAAATATCAAAAGTTACCATTAGAATAACCTATATTCAACCTTTGTCATTATGTTGTTCTCAATAAGCGCCAAAACCGCAATGCGATGGTTCATCAAACTCGTAAGAGGTCAACAATATGTCATCAATTGCAAAATTTGTTATTATAGTAAAATAAGACATTAAGTAGTTATTCTTCCAAATTTGATGAATGACAAGCGAATTGCATATTTTGATAAAACATCATATTATGCTATTGACATGTTGTTTTAAGCTCTTCATGAAGAACTCAGACAAAATAAGTTAAAACAATAAAATTAGTTATTCTTTTATTTTTGATTTGCCATTTAGGTGATAATTAAAGCAAATTAAAAACATACTATTAATTCCACTTTTTTATGCCTCGCATTTGAGGCTTTAGAAGGATAGCTGATTATCTCGGAGAAACACAAGGTCAACTGCACCATTGCTCCGGTTAGTGTAGTAAGGGTAGAACACTGTGGAGGGCGCCCTAGTACACCACAGGCTCCGTTAAGCAATTAGTATTTTATTAGTCTCCCCTAAACATTCATTCCTAGGCACAATAAGCATCACGGTGCCCCCACAGACCGTTATTATAAAATAAAAATGTCCATCAAAACTAAGTTCATGGCTTGAATCCTGGGGTCATTTTGCGCCTCTGGGCCAATTTTTAAATAATCCCTAGGAGGACTTTCGAGAAATCTTGATTTAATGTGTTATGCTGAGAAATATCAATATAATCCATGTTTGGATTGAACAATACCATTAAAATTCCCATAAAAATGTCCAAAAAATGGTCCAAATTATTTTCTATGTACTAGTTTACATTTATGGACGTTATAACAATTACACATATAAACTACCAATTCTACTCAATTAACTCTTCTTTCCTCGTAAGGTTTTTGTACGAGATCTATTATTTGTATGTTTGCCCATGAATTCAAAGAAATATCAATTTTTAGCTTTATTTAACTTTGATGCACAATATCTTTGTAACTACATCAGCTAGAAATTTGAAATTCTGGATTTCTCTTAGTTTTTATATTTATTATTGATAGAAAATTTCAGAACAAGCATTGGTGAAAGTCACTTTTCTGATTTTTGTCCGCCTGATACCCTATAGTGGCGCGGTTGGGTGTTTTTGATCCGCTGTCACGTTTTTCCTCGCCTTCTCGTGAAAGTGGTTCGGCCGATGAAGAATCCCGCGTACGATACCGAAAAGGATGAATGAGGTACTATTTTTCTGTGATGATGCACGGTGACTTAGTGGTGATAACCGTGAACACTTTTGTCAATTTGTGCACTTTTAATTGTTCGGAATTTGTAAGAACCGTCTTCGTTTGAAGATGTGTAAACGGTGATTGTTTTCTCGATTACTTTTGCGTGTCCGTGAAAAAATGATTTGACTGAGGATTATTGCAGAAAGTATCGTCAGTGTGACTCTCTGGTGCGCCGAACCGGGTCCCAGTGGGAGTGGGTCAAGTGCGATATTTTGTAAGGTTGTGAAAATTTAAGAAAAATGCACAGTGAAACTGCACAACTATCGCCATCCCACGTTAGCTTCGCTAGTAATGGAGTGTTGTGTGCTGCTGTCTGCTAGAAGGAAAAATCGAAGCGCTGGTTCTATATAACTCTGTGTCTTATAGCGAATCCGTTTCCTTATCGATTGCTTTCTCGATTTCGGAGACGGGATCCGGAAGAAATAATTGAGACCGATTTCAAGCAGACCAATACCGGTGCAACGCTCAGAGTCAGTGGACTACGCTACGCTGGAACTAGGTGAGGTCTTTCTGATTACACTTTATGTACTCTATATTGTTATACATATATCTACATTAGTCCTGTCCAGCTTTTCAAAAATGTTCTCTGATTCTCAAGTCCACCCCCATATTTTGATTGGCATCCTAGAAGAAGTAACCGGTCAAAATTTCAGCCAAATCCATTAAAATTAAGAGGTGCATCAAATCAATTTTGTGTTTTTCGACTATTTTTGAACTTCAAAAAATCATAACTACACTAAAACTTGTCAAAACTTAATTCTTTTGGCAGAAATTGAAAGCTATACTTGTTTGCTACAATTTCTCCGAACAACGTGTGCCAATAAAATTGAAGGAAACATGTGTAATTATCACACTTGTAATCAGAAAAACCTTGAAAAGTTGATTTTTTGATAGATTTCGTTCTGGAACACCCTAATATACGTAATAAGTTGGATTTTTCAAAACGGCATCATATTCTCCAATATTTCGTTATTATTTGCTTCTACATATAAAGCCTGTATCTGCAATAATCGGGACACAGAAGTACGGCTGTAGCTTTGTAATGAATCGGTAAAATTTACAAAAAAAATACTGAGAACTCTTTGGTGTATGTTTATTATTTGTTCCAAATTTCATAAAAATTGGTGCATTACTTTTAACTGTGCAAGAAAAACAAACAGACGTGGTTTCAAGCATTTTGTACAATCATGTCCAATTTTCATTCGCATAATAGATGGTTCTTCTGCGCTACAGCTCAAAGTTCTGTGATGATAATTATGAAATTTCGTTAGCAGTTATGATACTTATAGAGACAATTTCTTGCAAAATTTCATCAACTTTGATCAATTGATTTGAAAGCTACTGGAAGGGGTGAGTGTTAGTGATTTTTTTTTCGTGTTTTTCATGTGCGATGTTTGCCTATTCATAACTTTTGAATTTCTCTGCCAATTGTCATGAAATTTTCACAGAAGGTAGTTGATTATGTGTATATTATGCCTACAAAATTTGATAATTATTAGTCTGGTACTTCCAAAAGTACAATCGAAACAATAAATGGTGCTGACTAATTGCTGTCTGAGGGGCTAAACTCACGTTCAGTCCCAATACACGTTTCGACTACAGTCAGGTTTTTTTTTACTCGGGAGATATGTTCCGCGTAAGAAAATCAGTTCAAAATTTAAAAAAAAACCGCGTAAAAAAAGTCTCACCATTCCTCGACGAATCATGCAAAAATAAGACGATGACATTTTTTTTTTGTATGGAGTTTTCGCGTAAAAAGACCTGACTGGATACAATTGTTGATAGAGCACCGTTTTTTTTTTTTTTGAAATTTTGCCTATGCAACAAATGTAGATTGTAGATTGAGAGGTTTGTGTGCAAAATTTCAGCCATTTCCTTTGCCAAATTCAAAAGTTACAGCACTGACAAGCAAAACTAGGGGCTGTACAAAATTCAAAGGCGCACATTCTACTGTTTCATTGCTACAACAAAAAGTACTGCAACGATTCACATGCAATTTTGTAGGTAAAATGAACACCTCTTAAGGCCAAATTTGAGCAATTTTGATGAATCAATTCCCGGGTAGAGGAAAAGAGCTCATTAATAGCATATTTTGATATTGAGATCAAAATGTGATATTGGTTTGATTGATATAAGAGATAAAAGATCTAAAAATAATATCTGAAATTTGCTTCTGGAATATCATCATCAGATCATATTTAGAACTTGTAGGATCTAACCAATAGCAGCAAGCTATTCATTTGATTTTAAAATATTAAATTTTGATATTGTTCAGATGTTTCAGGAACATTTTTCAGATATTATTTTCAGATCTTTTATCTCTTATATCAATCAAACCAATATCACGTTTTGATCGTCAGTATTTCACCTCTACCCGGGTATACACAGAACCTCTAAATTATCCTCCATGAAAAGATAAAGTTAATTATAGAATTCAATTTCAATATTTGTGTCCAAAATTCAATTATGAAATTATAAAAGAAATCAAGCCTAACTTTACCAAACACCGTATGTAACATATGTAAACAAAAAATAGATTTTCACATGAGGCGCTGAATTTCGGTAAGGACTACTTGGGGATAGTTTGTGAAAAAATGCCTGGATTTTTCACATTTCGGAAATGCACAATGTATGAAATGCTATGGAAACAGCGAACTTCCCCTTCGATTTTCTCCGTTCGTAGATTTTGTTAAATACGGTGTTTGGAAAAGTTTGGCTTGAAATGAGAAATACTAGCAGCACATATTATTGTTTTTAGCATAAGACCTAAGAGCTAATTTTTCCAATCGTGTTTTAAAATCATTACCGTGAGCCGTGATTAAAGTTGGACACTAAATTGTAATTACAAATTTTTACAAATTTCTAAAATTCTTACCTCATCTATTTCATAAATTTCTAGAGTTGAGTATGGACTTTTCTGTTTTTATATAAAATAAATTTAGTCTTGCATCATTTCTTCAAGGGTTTTCAATGTGATTATCACGTATCCAAAACCGTTGGTACTAAACTATCGATTGCCTCTAGTAGTTTCTGCAAACTTTGTGTTTAAAGCTTTGTGAAACGCTGATTGTGAAGTAGTGTAGTGATCAGACCCCAAATTATGGTACCAAAATGTCAATGATTGTATTGATAATAATTTCGTTTGATCGTTGTCATTGATTGAAACTATTATTTTAATATTCCACTTCTCAGTTCAATTGTTTTACCACACCTACCATTAAGCATTCACAAGCAATTTTCACTTGACGACAAAAGCCGTCATCGTTGTCGCCTTTGGTCATTACTTAGAGTGGTGATAGCGTTAATGATTCCACCACTATACGCTATCAAGGCACCATCACCACCATTCACTGCACCAAAAAGGCTTAAGCTTCTTACCGTTACCGCTACTTCCTTTCCTTCGAAAGGGATTATGACGGATAACCCAAACCTCTCCGCACCGCGCTTACCCTATATCCACGAACGGGGTCTGCAGGGGTAATCAGGAAACGGACTGACTGCCCTGCCGTTGTTGGTTGATGCCACCTTCTTCGTAGATCTCGTCGAAAATAGGGAATCAACAGTGCATCAAAGCACACAAAACACCATCAGTCAGTCAGTCAGCGCGGGGGAAGAGGAGGAACATTTTCCACGACGAATTTCCGTTTCGGGTTTGACACTTCCCTCTAGCTGCTGCACTGCACTACTTTTGCACCACTTTCGGGTGGAAGGGCCACCATAATCAACCACACAGACCAACCAAGCGACCGACCGACCGCACTCAGGACGACGACGTCCTCCAACAGCAGTGGCAGTACCTACCAAAGGCCCCAACGAGAGGTCAGTTTTCCTTGAGATGAAACCTGCTAGACGAGATGGGAGAATTCTTGGAAAGAGAACTCTTTTGGTTCTCTCGCGAGAGATGTGGCGGTTGATGAGTGAGAATGAGAACGAGAGAGTTACTGAAGCAATGTTATTGTGTACAATACATACAAAGTTACAGTGACAAGGTTTTCCTTTGAGTTTCACCACGAGTTGCAAGGATTGTTAGCTTAGACACATTCGATTACCTAATGCCTCTAGTGAAGATGTTAGATTCGATGTGGCATGAGTTACACAAATTGAATGCCTTTGCCTCTCAAACTCATCACAGACATATGCTTTGTCTCACTGAAAACACTACACAGCTTTGAAACAGCACTACGGGCTACACTACGACGACGGATTGACACTTCCCAACCGAACGTCAGCCTCGGTTCACTGTAGTCCTTCCAACTACCTCCTGAACACAACTGAACTGAGCAATTGAGAGTGGACTCTCATCGCTCTTGAAAATTCCTTCGCAGTTGAAGAAACTACACCAAAGTTGCTCACTCCGCATCGCAGAGAGACAGCCAGCGAGCGAAAGCATGCGCTTTTGGACTGTCAAAATGTCATAAACAGAGTGGAACTCACCCATACGAACGCTGTCACGTGTATAAGGTAATACGCAGAGCTGGAGAGCAAACACGTGCACTCAAAGGATCCTCCGGCGACCGACGCGACGGTGAATGAATTTCCCACCACCCAAAAGGGTGGCGAAAGCTTTCCAGATGACGTTCTCTCACTCCCCGCTCGGAAAAATCCGGAGAGAGGAAGTGCGGAGCGAGCTTTGCGTTGTCCTCCCTGTGTGTCATCATCGCTGCGACGGACGGCCGACGTATAGACGTCGTCGTCGCCGTACTGCTACGCTTCAACACCGCTGCACCATCGAGCTTGTGTTGAGGCAAACCTGACATACATCCTACGTACATTGCTGTTGAATTGACTTTCCAACCAACTTGTGGCCTTTTCGATGAAGCAGCGCCCGCCAGTGACTGTGCCTTGAGTGGGGAAGGATGGGTACAGGCTGGTGGTCGGAAAAAGGCAGAATTTAGTGGAAATACGGGTGAAGAATGGTTTGAACCGAAAGAAACTAGTTTGCGGAATGTGATGTCACCGATGATGACATTACGGATGGATGGTTATGGTGGAGGGCACCAATTTTTGACCGTACCGTTTGGGAATCGTATTATCAGCTGAAATATAATTGCAGTTTGTTTTATTTCCATTAGATGAGTTTGGTAGCTACTGAAAGAAACTTTTACATACAGGCCCTGATTTAAGGTGGAGGGCTCCTCGTTTAGGAGGGGGGGGGGAGTTTTACGAATCCCAATGCACCATGTTTTAACTAACGAGTCTGGAATAACAAAGAGGAGAAACGTCAAAATTGGAACAGCCGATTTGCTGTCATCCCCATAGTTCCAATCGAGCAGGAGACCTGTCAAAACGACCAGGATTCGCCACTTTGGTATACTCGAGACACTTTAGTTTTAACCATGCCATATGCAATGCTATGTTTATATATTTTGTATGTCTTCTTAGTAGTCATGTAGGGCACAGCATGAAATTCTCTCCTTCCCTTTCACTTTTACAGAACTTTTGTAAACAACAAGGCCAAGATACTTCAAAACCCCATACAAAGTTAAAACAATGCAGTGTCCCATACTCTCGGCTGTTCCAGTCCGTATGAAGTTGATCATCAATATTAACATCTTTTCTCGATCAGCCTAGATAGCTGTGTAGTGTTGGTAGCGATTGTCTCAATTGGCTAAGAATAACAGGCGGTCCTGTTCCGCTGGTAAGAATCCACCAACAGGTGACCCCTAATGCATAGTGTGATGCGGCTTTATGCTTACCGTGCCTAGGAATGAATGGCTAGGGGGGGTCTAATAAAAACCTAACGGAGCCTGTGAAGTACCAGGGCACCCTCCGCGGGATTATGAAGATGTTGTTAATTAGTTTCAATTTTCACCTATATGGTTTCGCATTATGCGATTTACAGTGTATTCTGTGTATCCTCGCCTTTGGCGTTTTCCAATCGATACCGATTTGGTTTTATTGTTGCTGTTCTTTGTTGTGCTGTTGTTGCGAAGAGTTTAATCTTACCTAGTTTGGGTAGTGGCTACGGTTAGGATAGCTCAGATCAATCTTCAGCATAAAAGAACAGCAACGATCAACCTTTGCAGACTTATGCAAAATGGTACAGCCCAAGTGGCCTTGGTACAAGAACCTCACTTTCGTAAGGGAAATTTCTATCTAGGAAACCTTATGAACCCGGTGTTTGCCACTTTCAGTAAACATGAAATGACAAACTCGCGTGTCATGTCTCGAGCCTGTGTGCTTGTCAACAACGCAATAATTGCTACACTCATCTCTGAACTAACCACCAGAGATGTATGTGCTATCACAAATGATGTATCTGTTGGAAATCTCAACAAGAAATACGTCTATTGTTCGGTGTATTTACCGCATGATGAACCATCCCCTACGGATGCTTTCAAACAAGTCATCGCATACTGCACTTCAAAAGGCCTTCCACTAATTGTTGGCAGTGATGCTAATGCTCACCATATCATCTGGGGCAGCTCAGATATTAACTTGAGAGGCTCCAGTTTGATGGAGTACTTAAGTAGTACAGATCTTGCATTACTTAACATAGGCAATCGCCCAACCTTCATGGTATCTGCTAGAGAGGAAGTGTTAGACATAACGCTTTGCTCTAGTAGAATTAGTCACGAGCTGACCAATTGGCATGTGTCAGATGAAGAATCTTTATCTGACCATTGCTACATCTTGTTTGAACATGTGCAAACTTTGCGTTTCAGGAACCCCCGGTCAACCAACTGGGATCTCTTTACCGATTTGGTTCCAGCTAAATTTCATGGATACTCACCATCCATTGACAATCCAAGTGATTTAGATGATGCCGTTGATACTACAACGGCCTTCATCATGGAAGCTTTTGAAGAAGCTTGCCTTCTGCGGTCTGTGAAGACCACAAGAGCAACCCCTTAGTGGAATTCTGATCTGACGAAGCTTAGGAACCAATGTAAAAAGAGTTGGAACAGACGACGTTCGGCTGGATCGGAGGCTTTCAGGTCGGCTCGCAAGGCCTACCAGAAAGCTCTTCAGTCTGCTGAACGATCCGGCTGGAAAAACCTTTGTACAAATGTTTCCAGTCTGAGTGAAGCCAGTCGGTTGAACAAAATCCTTGCAAAATCTAAGGATTTTCAAGTGAACGAACTTCGTTTACCAAATGGTGATTTCACTTCCTCTGATGAGAAAGTTTTGGAATGTTTATTCAGTACACACTTCCCCGGATGTGTGGATATTACATCTTCGGATGAACCTGATGTCATTTCTTGTAGTAATGATTCTTTAGCTTCGGCTCGGAGTATCATAACTTTAGAATCGATTGAATGGGCACTTAATAGCTTTGCTCCTTTCAAATCTCCTGGGGCAGATGGGATTTATCCTATTTTGCTTCAGAAGGGATTTGATCATTTCAAACATGTTTTGAAACAACAACTTGTTTGCAGTTTTGCTACAGGGTATATTCCCAAATCCTGGCGGGATATTACTGTAAAGTTTATTCTGAAAGTGGGTCGAGCGTCGTATGAAGAAGTGAAGAGCTTCAAACCTATCAGTTTGACCTCTTTTCTTCTGAAATGCTTAGAACGCATTGTCGATCATCACATCCGTGATGTTCATCTGGCCAATATGCCTCTTCATGTTAACCAACATGCTTACCAATCTGGAAAGTCCACTGTGACTTTTTTACACAAAGTTGTTAACGATATCGAGAAGGCATTCGCTGAAAAGCAATCCTGCTTGGGTGTTTTCTTAGATATCGAGGGTGCCTTTGACAACGTGCCTTTCGATGCCATATTGGAAGCCGCACGGGGTCATGGTATATCTTCGATGATTTCCAATTGGATTCACCAAATGCTCAAAAACCGACATCTCTTCTCGACATTGCGTCTAGCAGGGATTAGGAAATTGAGTGTTTGTGGATGCCCCCAAGGAGGAGTCTTATCACCACTTTTATGGAATCTCGTAGCAGATACGCTATTGAGGCAACTCAATAATAGCGGTTTTCCTACTTATGGTTTTGCCGACGACTACCTAACATTGTTAGTTGGTATGTGTATCACCACCCTTTTCGACCTGATGCAAAACGCTCTTCAGGTAGTTGAGGGTTGGTGTCGCCAATATGGCCTTTCGGTAAATCCGAGTAAAACATCATTGTTCTTGGGTTCTTGGGCCCATATAGCCGAGGCGGTAAACGCACGGGTATTCAGCAAGACCATGCTGAGGGTGACGGGTTCGATTCCCGGTCGGTCCAGGATCTTTTCGTAAAGGAAATTTCCTTGACTTCCTTGGGCATAGAGTATCTTCGTGCCTGCCACACGATATACACATGCAAAATGGTCATTGGCAGAGGAAGCTCTCAGTTAATAACTGTGGAAGTGCTCATAGAACACTAAGCTGAGAAGCAGGCTTTGTCCCAGTGAGGACGTTACGCCAAGAAGAAGAAGAAGAAGATCTATTGTTCTTTTCACGGAAAGACGAAACCGAAAAGGGGTTCGGCCGTTGCGTCTCTTTGATTCTGAAATCGATGTGACTGAACAGGTAAAGTACGTTGGAGTTATTCTTGATTCCAAGCTTTCCTGAACACCTCACATTGAGTTCAGAATCAAGTAAGCTTGTATGAGCTTCGGGCAATGCTGGCGAACCTTTGGTAAAACTTGGGATCTAACACCCAAGTTTATAAAATGGATTTACTCAACTGTTGTTCGGCCAATATTTGCATATGGATGTCTTGCGTGGTGGCAAAAGGGTGAAATGAAAACAATTCATTCAAAATTAGGCCATCTCCAAAGGATGTGCCTAATGGCGATGTCTGGAGCGTTCTCTTCAACTCCTACGGCAGCGCTCGAAGTTTTCTTTGACGTTGCCCCACTACACATTCATCTCAAACAAGAAGCACTTTCTTGCACTTACCGTCTATGGGTACTCGGTTTACTAGAGGAAACTCATGTGAACCGCAGTTCTACACACACCTCGTTGTTTCCACTTTTGGTGAATTCGGACAAAGTTGTCCTTGCTCCAAGTGATCTTACAATTGCTTGTAATTTTCCATATAGGACATTTTCCACGAAAGTCCCTTCCCGGGAAGAGTAGACATCTGGTTATCTGGAGAGAAGTATTTCAGACGGCATCGTATGTTACACTGATGGCTCCCTTCTCGAAGGTCGAGCAGGTGCTGGTGTTTATTCTCGTGAGCTAAGGCTGTATCAGTCTTATTCACTTGGTAGACACTGCACCGTTTTTCAGGCCGAAATCTTTGCTCTTATGTGCGGAGTGCAATCAGCACTTCAGCAGCACGTAATGGGCAAAGTAATTTACTTCTGTTCAGATAGCCAGGCTGCTATTAAAGCACTTGCTTCGGCCAACTACAGGTCGAAGATAGTTATCGCTTGTCGAACTCAAATCGAGGAGCTGAATTCAGCAAACGCTGTTTACCTTGTATGGGTACCTGGCCATTCTTCCATCGCTGGAAATGAATTGGCTGATGAGTTAGCTCGCACTAGAGCATCACATGACTTCATTGGCTCTGAGCCAGCTATTCCGATATCGAAGTGTTGGGTCAAGCTTCAAATTGACACCTGGGCTGGAATATTGGAATAGTTTGGAGTCTTGTCGTCAAACAAAATTGTATTGTACTGAGCCATCTCCAGAGGTGGTGGAGTATCAAACACATCTGTAAAAGCACGCTGGTCAAAGCATTGACTGACCACTGCCGACTCAGCTATCACATGGCGAATGCACCAATTTTTTGCGCAAGCATTCCCGAGTACTCGGTAAACACTTGTTAAGTGAAACTGACTTCAGAAACCTGAATCTTCAGGAAAATTGCTATAGGCTCTCTTTACGCTTCATGCGTTAATACAGTGCTTTTTGTCAGGACGCTGGGTGAATCCACTGTGGTACGCTTATGCGTGTGTGACGATCCTCCCTTACTTGTTCTTTTCCCTTCCCCATCTTTTTTCCTTCCCTTCTCCTTCAGGTAAATAATGCGAAGGCTCGTGTTCATGGCGATGGCACAAATTTCTCAAATGGAGGATAACGTGCCTCTGGAGCTGACCTACTGATACGTGATACCTGCTTTTTTGCAGACATATTCCACGTGGCTTCCGAATTTCAGCTTATCGTCAAACATGACCCCCAATTGCTTCAGTGAGTGCTTAGAGTTGATCGTGCACCTGCCTGTGGTGCAAACTTGCGGTTGTTTACCACCAACATTGGATCCTTATAAATATTTCTTCAAGTATTCAATCAAATATTTATACCAGAACCCCTTCCAAAAAGACTCACAGAGTACCCTCAGAAATTTCTCAAAGGTCTCTAGAAATTCCTCCTTGACTTTCTAGGACATCTTCGTGTTTGGGATATAAAAATACAAAATGGTCATAAGAAAAAAAAAAGCTCTTGGTTAATAACTGCAGAATTGCTAACTTCAAGCTGAGAAGTAGGCTTTGTCTCAATTGGGATGTTATGCCAATTTCTTTAGAATTTTTTGCACTTGATTCATTTAGATACTCCCCTAAGGGAACTTCAAGTCTGATCCCATCCGGGTCGTTGCTGTAGTGAGGCAAGGATGTATCCTATCACCGCTACTGTTTCTCATCGTAATCAACGAGATCCTGCTAGATGCGATTGACTGTAAAGCTGTAAACCAAATCGTGGATTGCTGTGGCAACCCGTTACCATAGAGCACCTAAATGACTTCGAATTGGCTAATGACGTTGCTCTCCTAGCTCAATGGCGCTCTTATATGCAGAGCAAGCTCGATGATCTTGCCAATCGCTCCTCAGCGGCAGGTCTTACCATCAACGTCAACAAGACCAAATCGTTGGAACTAAACCCTTCCAGCTTTACGGTAGCTAGGCAAACAGTGGAGAATGTTGAAAGCTTTCAATTTCTTGGTAGCCAAACGGCGGCCAATGGCGTCATCAAGATCGACATAGGTGCGCGGATCATGAAGGGGAGCGCTGCTTTTGCGAGTTTAAGAAATGTATGTAAAACAACCACATCAGTCGACGCACCATAATCTGAATTCTGAACTCGAACGAGAAATCTGTGCTGCTGTACGCCAGTGAAACCTGGTGTGTATAAGCGGGGAACACTCAACGGCTGCAGGTCTTCATTAATAGATGCCTGCGGTATATAATTTGTACATGATTGCCTCACAATTGGATCTCCAACGTGGAGCTCTATCGCCGATGTCATCAAAAGCCGATATCGACTGAAATTCGGGAGCGGAAATGGAGATGGGTCGGCCACACTCTACGCAGGAGCGGGAACGAAATTTTCAAGCAAGCATTAGATTAGAACCCAGCAGGACATCGCAGCAGAAGCAGACCCAGAGGCTCATGGCGGCGCAGCCTCAACAACGAAATCTAGCAAATCGACAGAAATTTGACCTGGCCACAGGTCAAGGCAATGGCTGGCAATCGCCCAGGATGGAAATCTTTCAATTCGGCCCTCTGCACCACCGTGGGTGCCTAGGACTAGAAGTAAGTAGGAACTTCAAGAAATCCTTCTAGGATTTTTTCTGATTTTTGTCCATGTATTTTTCCAAGAATTCCCTCCCTTAGAAATGCCTCCAGTGGCAACTTTGGCTTCGGCAACTTCTTCAAGGATTATTTCAGGAACTCTTCCAAAAAAATCCTGAGGAATTCCTACTTGGATTCCTTCAGGAACTCCTATATATATTCGCTTTGAAACTGCTCCAAGAAATCCTTCAGAAATAATTGCAAGAATTTTTTCAGACAATTCATTTTGGAATATACTCATTGATTCTTTTGAGAATTTTTCCATGAATTTTCAAGGAAATTTCTTCAACAATTTTCAAGAAAACTTCTCCAAATATTTCTTTAATAATTCGGTTGGCAGGATTGCAGCAATAATTCTATCAAAATAACCTCCAGAAACTATTCAAATGCTTCTTTCAAAATTGCTTCTAGAATTTTGTATGACCTTTGGTATCCAAGTTAACGAATATACTATTCAGTCACAAAAAGAGACAGAAAAAAAATTGTTTGTTTTTGTGTCGGAGTATTTTTTTTACGAAATGAACTCAAACATATTACGAATCTTTTCGTTGCAGAAAACAACGAATGACATTTTTACAGTGGATGAGCGATTTCGTACGATGAATCAAAGTATATTTACAGTGTGTGTTACTTGAGCAGTTTACCCGTGAAGAGGCAGGACAAACCAAGGTCAACATAATAACAAGTTTTGCCATAATGACACCTGGCTGGATAACCAGCATCCCAAGTAAATCAAACCTCTATGATATAGTTTGCAAACATATCTTATTTTATTAGTGATGAGTTCGGATTTATTTTCATTTTGCCAGAGAGAATAACAAGAGAAGATCACATTTGGGCTTTAAACAAGCATTGCTGCATGGCAAAATTTGTTATTGGTTTGTTGGGAAGATGCTGGGTCATTAGGCCGAAGGTCATTAGGCCGAAGGCCATTAGGCCGAAGGTCATTAGGCCGAATGGTAATTAGGCCGAATGGTCATTAGGCCGAATGCTCATCAGGACGAATTGAAAGTTAGCCGTTGTTTTTACCTTTTCCAACAATTTTTGCCAAAAACTAGTTTAACAATTAAACTAGAAAGAATAGCCTATGTTTTAAAGAAGGAAAAATTTATGAATCGAATATCAGCAGTTTCAGCACCAGAAACTATTTTAGCAATGATACTAGAAAGAACAGCCTATATTTAAAAGAAGGAAAAATTCATGGGTAAAATATCAGTAGATTCAGTATCAATAAAGTATCTTCGTGCCTGTCACACGATACACACATGCAAAATGGTCATTTGCAGAGGAAGCTCTCAGTTAATAACTGTGGAAGTGTTCATAGAACACTAAGC
Source organism: Aedes albopictus (assembly GCF_035046485.1). Taxonomy (NCBI): domain Eukaryota; kingdom Metazoa; phylum Arthropoda; class Insecta; order Diptera; family Culicidae; genus Aedes; species Aedes albopictus. The sequence goes on from NC_085138.1 coordinate 345,542,385, forward strand.
TGAGAAGCAGGCTTTGTCTCAGTGGGGACGTAACGACAAGAAGAAGTCCCAATGACCATTCGGCCTGATGACCATTCGGCCTAATTACCATTCGGCCTAATGACCATTCGGTCCAATGACCATTCGGCCTAATGACCATTCGGCCTAATGACCATTCGGCCTAATGACCATTCGGCCTAATGACCATTCGGCCTGATGACCTTCGGCCGAATGGCCTTCGGCCTAATGACCTTCGGCCGAATGGCCTGACACCGTTGGGAATGAGAGCCAAAAGAATAAAATAATAACTGATTTTGTGCCGTAAAATAACTAATTTTGTTCTTATGAGACCAAAACAAGGACAAAACATTTCTGAATTTAATCTGAATAAATCCTGGAAATTTTTTGAAGGAGTTCCTCGAGAATTCCATCGAGTAATATCAGATGAAAAAAATCCTGAAGGAGCTTTTGGAAGAGTCATAGTTCCTGGAGAAATATCTCTAGAAATTCCAGGATAAACTTAAATGTTTCCAAGAAAATTGCTTAAGAAATGCCTAGGTAAATTCAAGAAGAAATTCCTAGAGGATTTTCTGGAGAAGCCCCTGAAGAAATAACTGAAGGAGTTCAAGGAGTAATTCAATGAGTCCCTCAAGGAATTTCAGAAGAAATCCTTCAAGAAATTTCTGAAGGAAACTGAAGGAAGGAGTTACTGAGAGGGTGCTGGCGAGAGGATTTAGATATACAAGCGGGCAACCCTGCAGTCGGGACGACGAAACATCTTTCTTATTTTTTGAAGGGTCAAGATTGCCATATCATTCGGTGGCGGGTAGACCACGTTGTCCGCGTCGTTTTTCTTCGAGCCGAGAGTCGTAATGTTGCGGGTGTAAATGTGTTATTTTTTTAGAAAAATAGATTTTTTTCGGATTTCCAGCTTTTTTACTCGTTTTACGCGATCTTGTTTTATTTTTATTTTATTTTTCAGATAAAATGAGATTTTTATGTTGTTGTTTAACGCGTTTTTTTGTTTATGTTTATCTTTTCTTTTGTTTTGTTTTTTTCTCTAGTCGCCATTTTTTTCCTCGCGTTTCAAACATTTATTGTAAAGTTCCGATGACCCTGGAGGGATCAGTTCTGCTTGGGCCTCGCACTGAGCCGAAACATAATTATTTAAACAATAAATAGAAAAAAAAATCTCTTTTGATTGCCGGCTTTCAAAAGATTAACCAAGTAAACCAATGCCGTGTGTCCATCGCCAGCTTTTCAGGCGAATCCTTGACCTACCAATACATCTCCCAACCACCCACTCCGTAGTACTTATGGGAGTGTCACTGTAGTAGGCTTAGGTGAATAAATCTAGAATCTAGTAGGTTATGACTTGGACAAAATGACATTAGGAATCATTCTGTAATAAACCTTAGAAAAGAAACCACTACAAGTCTATTACTTCCTACATCATCAGAAGTGGGGTAATCTACAAAGCCAAGATCGGATCACCTGCTGCGGTTTGCTTTAGAACCAACCAGAATGGAGAATAGAAAAATCGTTTCTTCACGAAGTTCTTCAGCGGAATTCATTCTTGGGGATGGATGTCTCGCCCTTCGTGGAAAAACTGGCGAATCAGGATCAGCGGATCTCATTCTGGAGGATGGGAATCTCGCCAAACTTGAAGAAAGTCGCTTGGAGCAGTTTAATGAACAACAGTCTACAAGAAGAACATCGTATTCCAGAGTTACACCAATGAACGGTCCTGAATATCGCAATCAACGGGCCGATGTCAATAATCAGGGAACCGCAAGTTTATCAAGTTTACAACCACCTTTATGGAGAAATTTTTCTACCAACAATCTAAGCCTTGACGACCTCTCATCCATGTTGCCAACTTTTTCCGGAGATGTGCAAGAAGATGTGAATCACTTCCTCAACACCTTATCCAATACAAAGCAAGCATTCAAGATAGATGATCATTCTATGAAAATTGTTCTATTCAAGCTATTGAAAGGAAAAGCACAGAAATGGTTACATTCAAATGAAGATTTTATGTTGCAGAGCTATGGCGATTTGACAGCAAAGCTATTTTCACGATCAACTTCAACGTATGCAAATTGAGAAGCCAACTTGCAAGACGAACGTGGTCGGGTCGAGAACCGTTTGAAGAATATTATTGGTCCAAACAATCCATTGCTAAGAATCTCAATTTACCGGAGAAGGAGTTAGTTGACTATTTAGTAGAAGGTATTGAAGATAACGTGCTTCAAAATCAAGCTAGGATGCAAAATTTCCAAACGATCAGCGAGGTGGTACAAGCGTTCCGGATGATAGAATTCGATCCAATGCCAGTGGAGAAGAAAAGGAAACTTTGCTATTCGTGTAGCCAACCTGGACACTTTGCGGCGGATTGCAGAGCTTACCGAGCAGCTGACGACTGCTATAGGAAATATCAAAAACCACAAAGAAAATTTGGAGAATCATGTCAAAAAGCAAGTGACAAGACGACATACGCTTTAGAGGACCATCATGACGGACACGGACAAGGTCAGTGTGACGGTACGGTAAAGTTTAGGCTTATTAATTGTAACACATATTTGAAAGGTCTGTTTGACACAGGTAGCCCTATCTCGTTGATACGTCGAGGCTTAATTGAGGCAAAAGATATCAAAAACATCAATAATCACAAAGATTTTCGAGGTATCGCACAGTGGGACGAATTCAAAAAAAGTGGGACATTGGGTTTTGCGGCAAAACTATTGGTTATAGCCATTTGGTGTCTTCGGAGGAGTTTCATAGTTTTTCAAGTACTTTTTAAAAGTGTAACATTTTTTAGGTTAAAGGGGTAGTACACCAAGATAGAAAAAATATTTTTTTAATTAGTGGTCAAAATCGAATGACCCCTATGAAAACATTGTAGATTGAGCCATTTTGAGAAACTTTGTCGAAGACGGGAACATTCTATCTCCAAAACTTACAAAGTTATGAGCACCAATATAAGCATATAGTGTAACACTAGCTTAAAAAGTGTTTTTTCGACATAACTTTTTTGTTTCAATTTTCTCGGGTTTACAATGTTCAGCAAAGTTGCAGATACTGTAAAAATGCATATCTTTTCTGAAGACTGCAAAGTTCTATCTCACCATTCAAAGGTAGTACGGTCATTTTTTAACTTTTTTAGTACAAATTTCATAATCTTGCAACTTTAAGAGTAGCAGATATTAGCAGCTAAATTTTTGCACCACGCAAACAGTTACTCATACACTATCGAAGCACATAAGAAACATGACGGGATCGCGTGGTATTCTTAATATTTTTTCAAATTGAAAAGAACCTCTTTAAATCGGGTTTTTCAGTGTAACTTTCTTGATATATATTTTTTAATATGTTTGATGTTCTACAAAGTTATAGAGACTTCAAAACTACATATTTTTGTGAAAGACAGTATTGCGCTCTCTTTAAAATTTAACATAGAATAGAATTTATTGTGTATTTTCTATGATATAAATCCAATTTGATCACAAAGGCGCTAAATTAAAGAATAAGTCGTTTACTATTTTCTTCAAAATCATATATTTATGGAGCCTTTACAACTTTGCAGAACATCAATTATATAAAAAAAAGAAAAAAAAGTTACACTGAAAAGCCCGTTTTAAAGTGGTTGTTTTCAATTTGAATTTTTTTCAAGAATACCGCGCGATCCCGTTATGTTTCCTATGTAGGTACATAAGAAACATAACGGGATCGCTTTAAAACGGGTTTTTCAGTGTAACTTTTTTTTCTTTTCTTATATATTTGATGTTCTGCAAAGTTGTAAAGGCTTCATAAATATATGTTTTTGAAGAAAATAGTAAACGACTTATTCTTTAATTTAGAGCCTTTGTGATCAAATTGGATTTATATTATAGAAAATACACAATAAATTATATTCTTTGTTAAATTTTAAAGAGAGCGCAATACTGTTTTCCACAAAAATATGTAGTTTTGAAGTCTATAACTTTGTAGAACATCAAACATATTAAAAAATATATATCAAGAAAGTTACACTGAAAAACCCGATTTAAAGAGTTTTCTGCAATATCATGTTGATGCTTTTGCAAAAAGCTTTAGTCCGGGAGTTAGAAGGTGATAGCTCTATTGCAGATTCAGAGACCCATTTCAGAATGGCTGGAGAGACACGTCCATTCAGAAGTCACTTTCACTTACAATAAGCCCCGCATGTGTACATTACCGTTATCATTTGGATAATTATAATGCAAACACACTTCCTGATTCAAATAGAATCTTTGAAACTGGCGCGTATTTAGTTCATTTTGTTGTAGTAAAAGTAATCGGAACATTCTCACCGGAATCCATCCAATCCAAGGTAGCGCTGAAATCACCAAGGCAACGTCTTCATTGTGCAGTCAGGCTTCCTCTTTGTCTCGCCACCGTTGCGCTTGCAGTCAGTCATCATTTGAACACACGTCACTTTAGCTCCCACGAAATTATGAATGTTGAGCCACACGGGATGATTCTCTAATCCCTCGTGAATCACTGATGGCATGGCGGTAGTTTAATAGCCATATACGTAAAAAAAAACACGGAACAAAACTGCAGTCATAGGGACTTTACAATGAAAAACTACAGGAAGGCGTAGCGCCATTGACCGTTCTACGTGAAAACGCGAAATAGACGGGACATTCCTACACTCTCGAAACGAATTTCAGCACCGTTTCCGAACCCGAAAAACTTTAGCAGCGGCATTCAAACACTCACAATCTTTGAAACCCCTGCTATCACACGAGTCTTTTGGAAATGATGATTCTTTTCGAAATCAATAAATCAAGGGGGAGGACAGCCCGATCTGGTATCAATATTATGATAAATATCAAAAATATTAAACCTTTTATCAAAAATATCATCAGGTGGGCATTGATTTTTCGCATCCTTTGTAATTGACATTTTCACGTTAGCTAGATTAGGAATTCAGTGTTTTGGAAACATAAAAAAGTTGGGGATAATTATTATTACATTGTTTCGAATTGTAATTTGTTTAAATATTGGGTAGCTGTAGATCGGTACAATGGCATACGATTTCTGTAATTTTGGAAGGGACATGCTAATAGTAAATTTATAATCCATTTTAATGAGAATATTATCTATTTTATGAAAATTAATGGAGGCATATCAAGAGGCATATCGATTATTGCGCTCGATGTGTTATCTGTACCTATATTGTTTACTATATTGTTCGATGGGAAACGAACTACCTAATGAGATATGATATGATCCCCCTCGGAAAACTAAACATATGGAGCTAATTATCTTGACCACATGTACGAATTTAACGTTCTTCGGTCATTAGCTTGCGCGCACCTCGCTGACCTAGTGTACGTTTAGGGGTCATAATTACCCCAATGCGCGACTAGGGCTTAGTCTAAACTACCACGTTGTAAGCAAGGTATATTCCTATTTTCAATAAGAGCTACGCCATGCGCACAAGAAGAACTCAACTCTGGTCTTTTCGATAAAGTGAAGCGAATGACCACCACTGAAACAGGACTTCAGTGAAAAAACAGCACCAGATAACTATGTATTGCTGGAAGTGGCATTCCTAGTTTCTTCTACAAATACAAGCCAGCCTCGAGTTGCATTTAACTGGTGATAATTAGAATAGTAATCCTTTAGTTTACTCGCTCGGTTCCGAAGTAAATCAATCTTAAGCCAAACGATTATTTCGAATAAGAAACATGTTTTTAATTAAACAAATTAATGATTTTTATTTAAATTCAATGGCTTCGTTCTCGCTGAGCAAATCTTCTAACTCTATCGGAAGATAAACGATATTGCCCTTCCGTCATCATCCAAATAAGTGTTGACTTTTTGATGTTTTTAATTGCTCCAGATGAATCGGCTATTTTGAAGGTATGTTTTTTAGAATGGATATCCTAAAATAAAGAATAAAAATGACAATATTACGTGCTACTTGAAAAAAAAGAAAAGAAGACTTACTTTATCTGATTCCATGACCATTGTTTACCATGAAACTTCAAATTTGTTCGTACATCAAAAGCCACGGCTTGCTTGATGACTACAACTAATATTAACAAATTAATATTTTATCATTTCATATCAACCCGTATTAATCCCAATATTACTGATGTGACCTCCCCCTTGCAATAAATCCACTATTGAAATTGTCACAGAAAAAGCACTCTTTCACACGTGGAAGCTATCCGGATGGCGTAGCACCGGCCAAACCGCCAACAGAATCACAAAAAAATTGGCGAACGTGAAAGAAACGCGACGAGCAAAACAAAACACGTCTGCACGCGGCTACGCCTACTGCGATCTCCTTGCAAGATTATGAAATTTGTACTAAAAAAGTTAAAAAATGACCGTACTACCTTTGAATGGTGAGATAGAACTTTGCAGTCTTCAGAAAAGATATGCATTTTTACAGTATCTGCAACTTTGCTGAACATTGTAAACCCGAGAAAATTGAAACAAAATCGTTATGTCGAAAACACACTTTTTAAGCTAGTGTTACACTATATGCTTATATTGGTGCTCATAACTTTGTAAGTTTTGGAGATAGAATGTTCCCGTCTTCGACAAAGTTTCTCAAAATGGCTCAATCTACAATGTTTTCATAGGGGTCATTCGATTTTGACCACTAATTAAAAAAATACTTTTTTCTATCTTGGTGTACTACCCCCTTGACCTAAAAAATGTTACACCTCTAAAAAGTACTTAAAAAACTATGAAACTCCTTCGAAGACACCAAATGGCTTTAACCAATAGTTTTGCCGCAAAACCCAATGTCCCACTTTTTTTGAATTCGTCCCACTGTGTATCGGCGGGAAACGGGTAAAGATTTTAGGATTATTCACCAACAAAATTATTATTCAAAATATTCAATTTGATATTGACTTTTATGTTGTCCCGGATAATATTTTAACTCTCTTCGATGCAATCATTGGACGAGATGTCATCATGCAACCCTCTGTTCGGACGGTAATCGAAAATAGTATTAAAATTCAATCAATTGATTCTAATGTTTTGAAAGTTGAACACCCTGAAAACAAAGGAATAGATAATAATCTACATAATATCAACTCTAACATTCTCGAAAATATTAAAATTGGCAATGTTTCTAAAGATCATTTGGCATTTTTTTCAGAAATTTTTTATTCAATGTACCTCGGCTATACTAAACCTTCTAAACCAAGAATAAATTATGAGATGAATATTAGCTTGAAGAAAGGAGATCCTTTCCACTTCAAACCTCGACGGTTGTCATGTGATCAAAAAGGTAAGGTTGATCTTAAAATTAAAGAACTTCTGGAAGCAGGTATAATAAAAGAAAGTAACTCACCTTTCACAAGTCCAATAGTGCTGATTCCAAAGAAAAATGATGATTTTAGACTTTGCGTTGACTACAGGAAGTTGAATAAAGATACGGTACGCGATAATTTTCCCCTTCCTGTCATAGAAGATTTATTTGATAATCTTAAAGACAAAACATATTTTTTAATTTTGGATTTGAAGTCTGGCTTTCACCAAATAAAAATTTCTTCAGAATGCACTAAATACACTTCTTTTGTGACGCCTAGTGGACAATTTGAATATTTACGAGTACCGTTTGGCTTATGCAATGCACCTGCTGTATTTCAACGCTATATTAATAAAATTTTCGATGAGCTAATAAAAGAAGGAAAATTATGTGTTTATTTAGACGATATATTAATAGCCACTAAAACCATTGCAGAACATTTTGAGATTTTAAAACAAGTTTTCGAAATATTAAGTCAAAATTTGTTGTTAATTTAGAGAAATGCAAATTTTTGTTTAATGAAATAGACTATCTTGGTTACACAGTAAATAACAAAGGACGAAAACCTAATAACAACCACATAGAAACAGTTAAAACTTTTCCAATTCCTCAAAATATTAAAGATGTTCACAGGTTTCTCGGTTTGATGAGCTATTTCAGGAAATTTATTCAAAATTTTGCTGTTCTTGCTAGGCCTTTGTATAATTTGCTTCAAAAAGACGCCATCTTTCGGTTTGAAAAAGAACATATTGATACTTTTAACTTGTTGAAACAAAAACTGGTTTCTGCGCCTATATTATCAATTTTTGATCCACATGCCGACACTGAGCTTCATTGTGATGCCAGTTCTTTTGGATTTGGTGCGATATTATTACAAAAGCAGTCAGATAATAAATTCCATCCCATTAGTTTCTTCAGTAAGAAAACGGATGAGTATGAATCAAAACTCCATAGCTTTGAATTAGAAACATTGGCTGTGATACATGCTGTAAAAAGATTCCATGTGTATTTGGCAGGAAAGAAGTTTAAAATTTTTACCGATTGTAATGCATTAGTACAAACTTTAAAGAAAAAAGAATTAAATCCGAAAATAAACAGATGGGCTTTATTTTTGGAAAACTATAACTTTGAATTAGAATATAGGAAAGATGAAAAATGAAACATGTAGATGCACTTAGTCGATTACATATGAGCAAAAAGACTAGTAATAATAATATACTAAAGGAAAACGTTACAGATAATGTGGTTGGTTTACTCAATGAATCTCAAATAGAAAATAATATAATTTTGGCACAAGAGCAAGATACGAAATTAACGAACATTAAACAAATTTTAGAACATTCAAATTTTCCAAAATTTTTACTACTTGATGGAATTTTATTTAGAAAAGAGAAAGACAAAAACTTGTTAGTCGTTCCTAAAAATATGATCGATAATGTGTTAAGAATTTGTCACGATAACTGTGGACACATAGGAATAGAAAAAAACTATAACTGAAATTAAGAAGAACTTTTGGTTTTCATGTATGAGAAAATATGTGAAAAAACATATCAAGAATTGCTTATCATGTATTTTTTATAGTCCAATTGGGAAAAAGGAAGGATTTTTAAAAATTGTATAAAAAGGAAACATCCCTTTTCATACTTTGCATTTAGATCATTATGGACCGATAAAAATTGAGCAAAATAATAGATTCAAGTATATTTTGATTGTTACCGATGCTTTTACAAAGTTTACTAAGCTGTTCCCAACAAAAACAACAAACTCAGATGAAATATTACAACATTTAGAAAGCTATATAAACTTTTACAGCAAACCAGTAAGAGTAATCACAGATTGTGGAACAGGATTTACGTCAAAGAAGTTTGAAGATTTCTTGGATGCCAATTACATAGAACATGTTAAAACAGCAATTCGTACTCCACAAGCAAACGGTCAGCTAGAAAGAATGAACAAAACATTGACGCCCATGTTGGCTAAACTATGCAATGAAACCAACTATAAATGGAACAAATTACTACCTAGAATAGAATTTGTTTTCAATAATACTTTTAATAAATCAATTTCAAATTATCCTAGTATTTTACTCTTTGGGAAATTGCAAGATAGCTTGAATAATGAAAATTTTAATTTGGAATCTTTTGTTCGTAATAGACAACCATCGAGTGCATTACAAAACATTACTGAAGTAAGATCAAAAGCACAGCAAAATAATTTAAGAATACAAAAATACAACAAAAAGATAATGGATAAGAAGCGTACAAAGATAACTAATTATAAAGAAGGAGATTTCGTTGTAATAAAAACTGTCAATTCACAAAAATTATCTCCAAAGTTCAAAGGACCATACAAAATTTCAAAAATATTGCCAAATGATAGATATGTTGTAGTTGATATTGAAGGGTTTCAAATTTCAAATGTTCCTTTTTTTTTTTTTTTTTTTTTTGCTTTATTTACATTTATTCTGACTGTAAAGTTTATACAAACTGTGACCAGCCAGTTAGCTGGAGAAACTTACAGGTGTACAAGCATCTTAACTTAACAACTTAAACTACAAACTTAAATCTAACATCGAATTCATATATTATTTCTATACACAAATGAACGAATTTTTCTTTTAAAAGCCGTTATATTCAATTCAGATTTCAATTCATTAGGTAGTGCATTAAATTTTACAATTCCAGAATAGAAGACATTTTTCAATGCTAGTTCAGTTCTCGGCCTAGTTAAGTAGTAATTCTCTCTACTGCGAGTGTGAAAGGAATGCACATTTTGAGCTTGAACTAATGGGATGTTGCAATTTACATGCCCATATTTAATTTTGTAAATCAGTAATAGCGTATTATATGTATACAATTTATTTAATGAAAGTAAATTTTCAGAATATAAATTTACAGTTGGGGTCAACATTGGTAATTTTTTGATTATTTTAATAGCTTTGTTTTGTAGCACATTTAAACAATGAAGCTGTGATGCTCCAACTGAACCCCAAATACTGTTCATATAGTTTAAATGAGGAAGAATGAATGAGTTATAGATGTTCCAACAGCTTGATGTATTCAGGCAGCCACGCGCTTTTTTTAAAGCAAAGATTATCGGTAGTATTTTATTTCTAGTTTTTTGAATATGATTCTTCCATTTTAAACTTTTATCAATTTTTAACCCTAAATAGTCTGTTTCAGCTACCTGTCTCAACTCAACTCCTGCAATACGTAAAGTAAGATTTTGACTGTTGTTTCCTCTAGAAAAGATCATGTAATTTGTTTTGTCTATGTTGATTTTCATGAAATTGGCAGAAAACCATTTACTGATTAATTCCAGGTCTTGCTGCATTAAACATTGCAACTCATTCACACTATTTGCCCTATATTTCAAAACCGCATCATCCGCGTAACATTGCAATTCACCTTTTAATTCCAGAATAAAAATATCATTTATGTATATATTTAACAAAAGTGGACCCAATATTGATCCTTGAGGAACTCCTGTTCTAATAGTGGCTGAATCACTTATTGAATCACCGACACTGCAGGATTGCTTACGATTTGTCAAATATGATTGAATTAAAACTATTGAAGATGTTGATAAACCGTAAAATTTCAACTTTTCTATAAGAATTTCATGCGATATACAATCAAATGCTTTTGAGAGATCAATAAATATACATGCAACGAAAAATTCATTATCTAATCCATTTATCACGTAGTTCATTAGTTCCAATGTCGCTGACTCTGTGCTGCATTTGGGCATGAATCCAAATTGTTTGTTACTAATCAACCTATTTTGAACGATATATGTCTTCAATTGCTGATTGAGAATTCTTTCAGGTATTTTTGAAATTGCAGGCAAAACTGAAATGGGTCTGTAATTGGTTTTCGTTAATTTGTCTCCTGACTTATATAAAGGAATGATTTTTGCACGTTTAAGACAATCATCAAAACAAGAAGAATCTATCATACAGTTGATTAAATCTGTTATTTTTGGTGCTAATACATCTTTATATTTAACTAAAAATTTTACTGAAATTTGATCGGTCCCAACAGCGGACGACGAATTTAAGGAAAGTATTGTATTTTCGATAACATTTACATCAACATGAGTAAAAGCAAAGCTCTGTGCGTTAGGAACTGCCATGTAATTCTCAAAAATGTTTCCTGAGTCATTGATAGGTTGGTTACAAATTCCTACATTTACAAAATAGTCATTGAAACATTCTGCAACATGTTTATCATTTGAGAGCAATATTCCGTTTTCATTTAATGATATTCTTTGTATTGTACTACTTTTTGAGGGCCTTTGAAACACTATTTCTCGTAAAACTTCCCATGTTTTCTTGTAACTGTTTCTACTGTCGATAATTTTATCGGAATAGTACTTTTCTTTGGCAACTTTAATTTGGTTTCTTAACCTGTTACGTTCAGTTACATAAACCGCATAAATATTAGCTTTAAGAGCAGACCCTTCCGGTGCACGCTTGTAACGCCTAAATAATATATTTTTTTGATTGATTGCACTCAAAAGTCGAGAATTTATGTAAGGCTTTCTGATGTTCTCCTTTTGTTTGAAGTGAACGGTGGATTTATTGCTTTCAATCACAGTTTTTAGTTCTGAACTTAATTCGTTGAAACTTTCACACTGCTCTATTTGATTCAATAGTGTTGAATTAGAGATGTTTTCATATCTCAATACTGTTTTATGAAGGTAACGCTGATTTGTTTTTATTGGGAGATTTAAACTCAAAATAATCGTCTTATGATCCGAGAGGTGACATTCTGTATCTTTTACCACTAGTAGCATTCTGTATTCAAAAAGGTTGGTGAGAAAATGGTCTATAGTTGTAGCAATTGTATTTGACTCTCTTGTTGCATATTTTGGATCCATACTATTCAATACTATGAATCCCATACTCTGAACTCTATCTAAATACTCTTCAACTTGGGAACTACTGGAGTCTAATACGTTAATGTTAATGTCGCCGCAGATATACATTCTGTTTTCATTTGATGCAATTCGCTCCAATTCATTCATAAACAATGCTGAATTTCTTCCAGGATTATACACACCAAGAACCTTCAGATTATAATCAATCAGCTTTATCAAAACAAAGTTACATTCATTAACACAACTACACAAAACCAACTGGCTTCTTAGCTGAGATAACACGAATATAGATACACCTCCACCGCGATCTTCTCTACAACTGTGGTAGGCATCATACCCTAATAAATTGCATATTTCTCCGTCATATAACCATGTCTCAGTAAATACAACCACATGAACAGTTCCATGCAAATCGTGTATTAATTGGCTTAAATCATCCATTTTATTTCGGCAGCTTCTTGTATTCAAGTGAAGAATATTCAAACAATCATTTGAAAGAACACATTCTGTGGAATAACGTATATCAATTTCATTTATTAATCCTTCGATTCCAGCCATTTATAAACCGCAAAATACATATATTCAATACGATCCGACAAAAACAAAAAACAAAACGAAGCTAAGCACTTGGCAATTCATAGATATTACTCACTCTAATTATTTTTGAATTTTCATCTTTTCGTAAAAACACGAATCCATTCGAAAACCAAACAAAACGATAATTGTGATCCTTTCTAAACTTTCGAGCAGCACCCAGAATACGCTGGTTACTTGGTGTGAGGTGGTGATTGATGTAAATCCGTTGGTTGACCCCGAGACCTATCTAGTCACATGCAACTGGGCGCTCCTTGAAAGCACTCATGAATTGATCCTTAAAAGCAATGTTTGAACAGCGCACTAGAACTGGTTGAATGTCCTTCTGGTTTTTTGATGCAAGTCGGGATATCCCTAGAACGTTCGCGGCATCATAAGGAATGTTCAGGAGTCTTGCGATGCGTTCCAACAACACAACCAAGTTTTCGTCATTTGTTTTTATCATGTTCGAAATGAGGAAATTGCTCTCCAGACTTTTCTGTTTGAGAGCATTTACCTCGCAATACAGTTCATCTAGCTGATTACGTAAAGTACAATTTTCTCCCTTCAATGTGCTGATATCTTCCGTAGTTGAGCGAATATCGTTGCTGTGCTCAGAGAGAGTTTTTTTAACGGATTCAAATTCATCCGAAATAAACTGCTGAGAGGATTTTATCTCATCGACATCCAATTGCAATTTGCTGATTGCCCCATCAATACGTTTCGCAACACCGTCGATACAGGTCATGGTACGGCTGTTTGCTTGTGCAATATCTTGTTGGATCAGTTTACGAAGTTCAGTAAGAGACAATACAGAAGAATCCGTGTTATCTTCCGAAGTTATCACCTTTGCAGCATCACTTCCTTTGCCCATTTGGACAACATTTCTCTGCTGAGCCATAGTGCGTTGCTGTTTGATCTTGCAAGCCCTAGTTTTGCTTTGGACAATAACGTCCTCCGGAGAACTACTAGCAGGCCTTTTCGTTTTGTTATGTTTTTTCATTCGCAGAATCAAAACCGCTCTCCAATACCAGGCTGATGACTCTGACTCCGACAAACAGTCAGACTGTATGTGATCGATTACTACACAAAAGTACGTTCTACCAACGCAACGAACAAACACTTCTACACTTCTTGAGAACAATCGTATCACATTTACTTTGAAGAACGTTGACGTCTATAGGTTGTTAGATCACTTTCAGAATATATTTTGGCAAAAGATGTACCAATTTTGCAATTTAATTTCTAATCTTTACCGCAAAAGATCACAATTGGAAATATCTGACACGCTTTGGTGTTGTGACTTAAGTTCACTGATCGTTGGATCAAGCCAGAACAAATTTTCGTTCACTTTATCAAGCAATAAACTTCCTAGTTTTTGCACTCAATAGAAACCGAACCGCTCGAGCTAGATGCTTGGTTATTGTTTTTAACGCGGTTTGTTCACCACAAAATATGAGAAAATGGGTAGATGATGACAGCTCCAATATTGATAGTCTCGATGAGGACATCGAGAATGTCAGGATGGCCGAGTTGTAGTAGGCTTAGGTGAATAAATCTAGAATCTAGTAGGTTATGACTTGGACAAAATGACATTAGGAATCATTCTGTAATAAACCTTAGAAAAGAAACCACTACAAGTCTATTACTTCCTACAGTCACTGAGTCGGAGGCCTCTTAAATAAGTGCTACATCAACATTTCCTTCCCCTATCCCAAGTTACGGTAAAAATGGGCGTGGACGGAAATAATAACATTTGTGCTTTTGGTATTCTTGTTTAAGATTGGAGCAAAGTTAACTCCCCGGCCTTGTTCCGAAAAGCAATCCGAGCAAGATTTGCAAAAGGTACATAAATGTTGTTAGTATACAATCTACGAAGTATACCATAACTACGCTAACGCTAACACTAACGCTAACGAATCCCTGAAAAATTCCTCAAGAAATTTCAGGATAAATCCCTCAAGGAAATTAAAAAAAAAATCCAGGAAAGAATTCCAGGTAAAATCTTTTAATGAATTTCTAGAGAAATTCCTGAACGAATCCCTGAAGAAACTGATGGAGGATTCTTGATGAAATTCCTAGAAGAATCACTGAAGGAATTCCGGATGCAATCTCTGAAAAAACTGCTTAGGAAGCCCCTGAATAAATTCCTCGAGAAAACGATGAAGAAATTATTAGATAAATATATGGCATTGCTGTCAAACTTGGTACATTGCCGCTCTTACTATCATTGCATTGCTTTGATATCCACTTTCTGGTCGATTTACCCTAACTTGCTCGACTGATTTTCAGGTATACGGTCCGTGTGTAGCTTAGCTTGGTCTTATATCGGAAATAATTGTTTCTCTTTGTTTATCATTTAGTACAATATTTTACGTATTAGGTAGGCAGTGTCGATGTTTCAAGCCCACGAATGAATCGATAAAAACAAAACCATTGGACGCCATGTTGAATCAAATGCAGGAATGCTGATTCTAGGTCTTTGTCATCCCTCTGGAAACTCCCGGATGAATCTTTTACGGAATTTCTTAAGGAATACAAAAAGAAATTGTTGGGGGAATCCCTGAAGTAACTTTTAGAGGAATCCTTTAATGAACTCCAAGGAAACCTGTCCCAGAACCTCTGGAGGAATGCTTGCAGGAACCCCTGAATTAATTTGCCTATTTTGGTTTATTTACGCATTTAGTGGGCATCTTCTAACAGACTTGTTTGGTATGGTGGTTGCTCCATCACGGTATCATATTATGTGCGCGCACGACCATGCGCCTCTACCGAGATATCGAATTTCGATAGCACCGAACAACCCACCATGCAACTCCATTTTCAGACTCGTCTTCATTTTCGAATGCACTTCATTCATCGACAACGGAGCGACAACGAAGAACAAAGTTCATTCATGACAAGAAACCAAACCCCCCAGAACACAAAACCACAATGGCAGTGGCATGTGACGGCACAAAGAAACTAACTGACGGGCAAACGGGAAATGTCTTTCCCGTGTAGTCGTCGTCTGTACTGAATCCAACAGACCCTAAGGGTGTGCTGTTCACCACACAACAAAGGCATCATTGCGTAGGCGTCTCGATATGCACCGGAGAAGCGCATCATGGATGAGTGCTTCAAAGCATGGCCCTATCTTTTACCCGCGGTCTCCTCGTCCTTCGAATCCGCCGCCGAGCCAAGTGGAAATCGTTAGCTATAATTGTCCCTTTTTAGCTTCCCTCATCGTTCCTGGAACCTATCATCGGCAATTCAATGGCACAGATATAAACAGCAACAATACGAGGGGAATAGGATGGCGCAAACCGGATCCCAAGCGTGACAGTTACATTTTTCCCTGGTTGCAGTTGCATTATGACGTCGTCGTCTTCGTCGCCGTGAAAGAAAGTGGTGCGTGCGTGGGTGCGAAACCAATCCCACCATCATATCAGGACGAACTTTATTCGATTCCCTGGATGAGTGGAATAGATGGTCGTTAGTTAGTAGGTTGTATGCAATTGTGTGTTCTTTTGTGTCGGCTGATCTGCGGGAATCTCACTTGAATCGGGTGCAGGTGGCTCTCTAGATGATTGGCTGCATAATTTAAATTAGATGCATGTAATTTTGTGTTCGGTCGGAGTGCTGTGATTTTTGGATGTTGCAGCTTTAGACACCAATCTTTTATCATCGAAATGATAACACTGTTCGTGTTTGTGTTTAATCGGCTGTTCGAGCCCGTATGAAGTTGATCATCAATATTAACTTATTTTCTCGATCAGCCTAGATAGCTGTGTAGTGTCGATAGCGGTTGTCTCAATTGGCTAAGAAAAAGAAAAACACCACGAACCGCTTGTTCCGGTGGTAAGAGTTCACTACACAGTGACCCCTAATTCATGGTGGGATGCGGCTATATGCTTACCGTGCCTAGGCATGAATGGCTAGGTGGTCTAATTAAAGCCTAACAGCTAACGGAGCCTGCGAAGTACCAGGGCGTCCTCTACAGTATTTTGTCCTTACTGCGCTAACCGAAGCAATAGCGCAGTGGACCTTGTGTTTCTCTGAGACAATCAGCTGCCCTTCTTTAGTTTCAAACTTGAGGCTGAATAAGGCCGGGAATATGAAAATGTCATTAATTAGTTTAAATTGTCACCTATATGGTTTCGCATTATGCGATTTACACAGTGTAACCTGTGTATCCTCGCCTTTGGCGTTTTCCAATCGATACCGATCTGGTTTTATTGCTGTTGTTTTTTTTTTGTTGTGCTGTTATTGCGAAGAGTTTAATCATAGCTAGTTTGGGTAGTGGCTACGGTTAGGATAGCTCTGATCAATCTTCAGCATAAAAGAACAGTAACGAACAGAACTTTGCAGACTTATGCAAAATGGTACAGCCCAAGTGGTCTTAGTTCAAGAACCTTACTTCCTTGAAGAAAATTTCAATCTAGAAAATCTTGGGAACCCGGTGTTTCAGTAAAAATGAAATGACAAACTCACGTGTCATGTCTCGAGCATGTATACTTGTTAACAATGCAATCGTTGCTACACTCGTCTCTGAATTTACCACCAGAAATGTGTGTTCTGTCACAATTGATGTATGCGTTGGAAACCTCAACAGGAAATAAGTCTGGGGCAGCTTAGACATTGACTTGAGGGGCTCCAGTTAGATGGAGTACGTATGTAGTACAGATCTTGGATTATCTAACATAGGCAACCGCCCAACCTTCAAGGTATCTGTCAGAGATTTGGTCTAGTAGAATTAGTCACGAACTGACCAATTAATATGTGTCAGATGAAGAACCTTCATCTGAGGATCGCTACATCTTTTTCGGTCATATGAATGTT